>NC_041402.2:142634969-142914969 GCF_900747795.2 Erpetoichthys calabaricus
AAAATTCTCTTCTGTAATTTGCTACCGTGGCTATTCGTTTGTTTGTCCAGGATTTTAAATCACCTGTAGCTCGCAAACCGTTTCACCTATTGACTTGAAATCTGGTACACATATAGTACGTCACGTCTACTATCCGCTTTATGGGTGATGATTGTATTACTCTTTTTATCTTTATTTTATTTTATTGTAGAATCAACTCCTATCTGCGCACACCAGGGCGGCCGTGGGCGGATGCGTATGGTGTATTCACTCCACGTTATCGTGCATTGCGCTGTCACTGGTATTTTGATAAAAGAATTTGAACAACATATAAGAAGCGTATCAATTATTAAACAGTAAAACATTAACATTTAAGAAGTAAAGTTACATTAAGTACTACTGCAGTGCCTTCGGGTATACCTCATTTTTTGTTTGCCCATTACATGCTTAAATATACATTTTTTGGTGCACCTACCCGAGAACACGCGACATAATAACCGAGCGTGGAGAAGCATGGATTTTAAACACGCGTTGAGTTCATCTGCTGGTCTCCCTCGTGAAATAAACTGCGTAATGTTTGACTAAAATCTACAGCGAGTAAACGACATTAGCTCCTATTTCTTTTTTTACGATCTCTGAGATCTTGCTTTTTTCGGTTCAATGCTTCATAAGCTCTTTTATGTTCTATGGTGTACTTATCCCAAACCATTATCTTTGAATGTTGCAAGACTTTACGCCCTTGTATTGTAGACTCGGGCTAATTAAATTCATTGCATTCCTAGTCTGAATCACAATCTGGATTGTATGGGTGGTTACCTGGCACTGTAGGGTCTGCCACCCGTCCTTTAAAATACGGAATCGTCCGTATTTGAGAATGAAATTGCGCGTCCCGTTTCTGAATTCAATACCGGGACGGGATTTGTCCCATATTTTTTTTTAAAGCAGCGTCTCATGCAAATCATCCCACACGCATTTTATGAAGATGCCTCCTTTCTACTTTTGATTGGATAATACTTGATGTCATCGTTAGCTTTGATTGGTCTTTTTAACTGTCCAGTGAGGAGGGCGGGTCTTTTAAGTAGAGTCTGCAAAGTGTTGGCACTGGGACTGCAGTATGCGTCCCTTATTTTTTTGTATTAAAAGTGGTAACCCTACCTGGCAGGTAACACTTATTTTGGTCATGAAGTCGTCCCTAAAATACGCCACGTGCCCTCTTTTAATTGTGAGAAGCAGATATATATAGCCAAACTTCTCGCGCTTCGTTGCGGCGAAGTACTGCTTTTAATTTTTAAGAAGACAAATAAAAACCTTTTTAAACGGATCGAAATATACCAATACCAATTGTTAAGGATCTGTTTTTTTTGTGAACCTCGCTTTTCACAGCTGTCGCGCTACGGCGTGTGTCTTCGTTTATTTGACAGTATGTAGATCGTGCGTAATTACATTCATGGCATTCGTTTTCTGAATCACAATCTGACTGTATGGATGGTTTACCTGCCAGGTTACGCTTGTGGTTGGTCGTAGGAAGTCGCCTTACATCCGCCACGTGCCCTCTTTCTGTTCCCAGAAGCAGATCATAGAATGGTTTTAATAGTTTACTTTCAAATAATGCAAAGAATATGCCGACACGTGTTTCTCCCTAATTCTGGGCTCATCAGGCATACATCACTCACTGCATCCCCTCTCGGGAATCGAATCTGTATCGTCTCAGCGCCAGAGTTGAAGCCCTAACGTTGCGGTCAGCAAGTCGGCTAACATCCGCCATGTGCCGTCTTTCAGTTGCGAGAAGCAGATCATAGAATGCGTTGAAACTGTTGCCCCTAACGTTGCGCCACGGCATGTGGTTCGTTTATACCTCGTGTCTTCTCATTAAACTTTTATCTCGCGAATATGTTTATTGCAATCCGCAGCAGGAGCATTTCTATAAACTTAATTTAAACTTACGTTTTACACCGTGCCTTTGTTTCCCTTATGAACATGCTTGTATGCTTCACTCGCTGGCTTCTTATTGTTTCGCTCCCTTCTCAATTGTTTAATGAATTTTTTGTTCTTCGCTGCTTTGCGGCTCCTACCCTTCATTTGTCCCTACTGCGTTACAGTCTTTTCACGTGATCTACGTGGGAGGCGTGACTGAGGTGACACTCAACTCCTCCTCCCACGGCCATCGAGCTGCCGTCCATTACAGATATTGTGAAAAAAGAGGTTCCAGTTATGACCATTACGCGTTTGAATTTCGAAAATGAAACCTGCCTAACTTTTGTAAGTAAGCTGTAAGGAATCAGCTGCCAAATTTCAGCCTTCCACCTACACGGGAAGTGGCAGAATTAGTGATGAGTCAGTCAGTCAGTCAGTCAGTCAGTGAGTCAGTGAGGGCTTTGCCTTTTATTAATTAGTATAGATTCAAAACATCCACGCCATCCAAAGGACAAGACCCCTACAAAGACCCTAAGGCAAAAGGTGGCCATGGCTCTACCTAACTCTCAATTTTAATACTGGGCGGCAACTGTACAAGATACAGTATAAAAACCTGGATATTTGACACAAAGAGATGAACCACTGTAGATATATGGCCGGCAGTTTATCCCGACCAATACCCCCATATCGCTAGATGGAGCTCTCCTTGCCAACATGGAGGGGCCCCCGAATTCCAGCAGGGCATCATGGACATTGGAGTTCTTCTTCACAGGCCTGCCTGGATACCATGGGGGCCACCAGTCGATGCTGCAACAACGTTTACTTTCCGTATAGCCCTGAAGTACTTCCCAGTCACGGGAACGGAAGAAATTATGTACTTCCGGGCTGTAGAAGTTTGATCTGACCCGGAAGTGCTAGGAAGTCACGTGGACTGACGGGACAGAAGCACTTCCGGATTCAAGGAGTTTAAAACGGACTGTGGGAGATCCCAGCAGGGGAGCCGAGTTGGGGAGGAAGAGTGACTGAGCTGCTAGGAGTGGAGGATTAGGTATTTGTGTTATTGATTATTGCACTTATTATTGAGTATTGTGAGTTGAAGGTGCTTTTGTGCCTGTTGTTATTATAATAAATAATATATTGGACCTTTTACCTGGTGTCAGAATGTGTTGCCCCCTATCTACCACAACACACACAGGCTTAGTGCGCAATAGAAATAAATCTTGCAGTGCTTCTTTATATTCCTTGCTTTGCGTCCAAATAAATACAAGTTTATATCATTCATTCACTCATAATTTGAAAACCAATGCTAGGAAGTACACAGTACCTCTGCACAATAACCATCTTTTTCCACCCTCTCAAATTTACACAGTTCTTAATGTTTGGGAAAACATACAGGATTAAATCAATTAGAGATTTGTACAAAGATAACATCTTTGCATCCTACAAACAATTACACTCCAAATTAGCTTCCCATCAAACATTTTTTTCATTATTTTCAAATTAGAAACTTTGCTAAACAAAAATCAGCCCAATTTTCCTCGCCTCCCACCTACTTCTATTCCAGAAGAAATTTCTTCAGTCTTGAGGCTCAGACAGTATTTTTATAAAATATAAAAACATTTTAAAGTCCCTTCCTTTCAAAGATCCAGAGTACAGTGGGAAAAGGATTCTCTTACTCAACATTCAGAAAAGAGTGGAAGGCAGCAATGCACAGAATCCACTCTAGCTCCAATTACACAAAGCATACAATTATTCAACTTAAAATCTTTTATCGAGCACATCTATCTCGTTTAAATTTATCCAAAATGTTTCCAGGGAAAGATCCAACCTGCGAATGTTGCAATTGAGCTCCAGCCTCATTGGACCTTATGTTTTGGGCATACACCAATTTAACATTAACCTGGACCAAATCTTTAAATGCCTATCAGACAGCCTTGGTGTAACATTCACTCCTAATCTTCTTTAAATGCCTATCAGACAGCCTTGGTGTAACATTCACTCCTAATCTACTAACAGTTGTGTTTGGTGTACAGTAAACCCTTGTTTATCACCGTTAATCCGTTCCAGACTCTACCGCAATAAATGAATTTCCGTGAAGTAGGATTCTTTATTTATAAATCGAATATTCAATTAGAGCATAGAAAACCTGTTTACAGCCTTCTAAATATGTTTTTTAACATTATTAGAGCCCTCTAGACATGAAATAACACCCTTTAATCAAAAAGGTAAACTGTGCTCCATGATAAAGACAGAGATGAGTGTTCTGTCTCACAATTAAAAAGAATGCAAACATATCTTCCTCTTAAAGGAGTGCGTGTCAGGAGCAGAGAATGTCAGAGAGAGAGAGAGGACAAAGAGAGAGAAAAGCAAACAATCAAAAATCAATAGGGCTGTTCGGGCTTTTAGTATGCGAAGCACCACCGGACAAAGCAGCTGCAAGGAAGGGAGCAATGTAAAGGTAGTCTTTCAGCATTTTTTAGAGGAGCGTCCGTATCCTCTAGGCCAGTGTGCAAACAGCCCTTCTGCTCACACCCCCTCCGTCAGGAGCAGAGAATGTCAGAGAGAACTGATAGAGACAGAGAAAAAGCAAACAATCAAAAATCAATACGTGCTATTCGGGCTTTCAAGTATGCGAAGCACCCGCGTGGGAAGCATATCGTATATCATTGAGGAGTTTTATTTAATACGTAATATGTGCTCTGGTTGGGTAGCTTCTCAGCCATCTGCCATAGCGTCCCTTGTATGAAATCAACTTGGGCAAACCAACTGAGGAAGCATGTACCATAAATTAAAAGACCCATTGTCCGCAGAAATCCGCGAACCAGCAAAAATCCATGATATATATTTACAGTAGATATGCTTGCATTTAAAATCCGCGATGGAGTGAAGCTGCGAAAGTTGGAGCGTGATATAGCGAGGGATCACTGTATTCCCAAATGGGCTTAAAGTGGAGAAAGAAACAAAACAAACTGTAATTGCCTTTACTCACTATTAGCACATAGACTTATCTTGCTCAACTGGATGAATCCCAGCTCACCTCTTTAAGTCATTGGGTAACTTATGTTAATACTATTTGAAATCGGAAAAAATCTAAATCTCACTTAGAGGATCTGTTCAAATCTAATGAATAACATTTTAGAATAAACATTTATATTGGGGAAAAAGGATTCTCTTCCCTCTTTTCTACTCTTAAGGTAAAATAAATAGTAATAATACCATGCATTGGATCAAGGTGCAAGTAATTGACTGATAACTTTTGGATCATTTATACTTGATTGAACTGGTCTTTGCATCATGATCTGTTAATGGCATTAAATAAATTGCTGTGTTTATAATGATCTTGTCATGTGATGTGATGGTCTTCATTATCACTTTGGCTTTAGTCACCTGAAAAATTTCTGAATGTTACACCAGTTAAAAACTTAAGTGTGATTGATAGGTTTTGTCCACATCTCTTGTGAGAAAGCTATAATCTGTTTCTTTACATATTTACTTCCACCAAAGCTATTCTCTGTTATTCTGAATGATTAATGGGACATTCTATGAAATCATCTACAAAATAAAGCTTCTAAGTGAAATGTGTCTCTGCTATGGGCACCACAAGTAGGAAGGCCTGTTTAGTACACTTTGCATTTAACCTGCTTTAACAACCAATCCTGCATTTTACTAGGCCAGGTGTTTATACAGGGGAGGTGTATGTGCAGGGTGGTCTGGGGATGTATGGTGAGTAGTTAAGCATGGTGGTTAAGGCTTTTGACTTCAAACTCTGAGGTAGTGGGTTCAAAATCCCACTTCTGACACTGTATGACCATGAGCAAGTCACTTGGCCTGCCTGTGCTCCGATTAGAAAACCAAAAGAAATGTAATCAACTGTATCATAAATTATGTAAGTCGCCTTGGAAAATGGCATTAGCCAAATAAGTAAATATAAATGTTCAGAGGGCAGGTCCTAGATAGAGGGGTGGTCCATCACAGAGCACACTCTTGCACACACACATAGATAAAGCCAAAATCCAATTGCCAATTAACCCTTCATGCATACCAGTAATGATTTGTGAAGAAACCAGAGAAAATAACCTATGCAGATATCAATGGACATAAGATTCAAACATAGGTCTCCGGGTGCCTGATCCATCCCGTGCCAATCTATGTAAGTATACTTTATACTGTATAAACTAACAAGAGAGAGGAGGCTGAAAGATGCCAGAAGGCCAAACTATACACAAATAGTATGTTTACTAAAAAAATATGAAAACCAAGGTAACAAACGAACTGTACCTTTGGGCCTTCCAACACAGATTTTAAACTCCCTCTACTATGTATGTACTGTGAATGACTCGCTTGCCAAACTTAAAGAACCACAAAAGCAAAGTAGGTCCTTCCCTCTTCTTTTACTATTGTCCCAATAGTGACTATGAGTTTCACGAGTGCTTGTTTTTCTTCCCTTTATTTTTCCTGTGCCACCATTTAACCACTGACAACCCTTTGGCTTTGTGAAAATTAATTACAAACATACTGAATAATAATATATATAAATCATGTGCAGGTCATTTCCATTTTTTGCAACTCCAGTGCATTTTCAGCCATATTTACTATACAGCTATTGTTGCAGATTGTAGTATATAATATTATAAAAAAACTGACAGGAAATTACATTTTGGAGCATGTGCAGTACATTTAATACCAGATACTTACAGATTGGCCTATATAATGGTATTTTCCAAACCAATGTCAGATGGCCTGTAATTAGTTGAATAAGAAGACAGGAAAGGAAAGAAGAAAGGAAGAAAGTATGGGGACAACACAAAGTAAAAAGATAATGTTGTTCTTACCTTAAAGACGCTAAAAATATCATTAACTATTGTGTCAATGTCTACATTGTCCAAGACTCTCTCTATACAGGGGTATTCTTCATAGTCATCTACTTCATAATTATAGCCATCCATCATCTTAACTGGAATTCGATTGTAAACCTGTGAATCAAGTCAAATGGGAACAACAAGAACAACACAGGTGTAGACAATATTATCCAAAAATCATTAAAAAATAAAAATAGGTTAAACAATGGTAAAATGCAGTTAGAAAAAAACGTCTAAATGGCTTTACATAGAGTACTTTGAAAAACTTAGTACTTCTTTTCTGCATTATTGCACATTTTATAAAATATTTTAGCAAACATTAATACTTAAAATAGTCCATAAAGAAGTGTGTGAGAGGAAAAAATATTGCAGTTTTCTTCATTGATTTGCTTGGTACTCTAAGTTTAAAAAAAGTTGTTGATCCTTACATTAAAGTTAATGTAACTAAAGTAATAACAATCAGACCTGATCTACGCCCATCTTGTCCAAATGAATCTGACTAATACGAGCCCTTACCATTGAAATGAAAATTTAAGTGTACATTTTCTTAAAGCATATACTTCATCCATCCATTTTCCAACCCGCTGAATCTGAACACAGGGTCACGGGGGTCTGCTGGAGCCAATCCCAGCCAACACAGGGCACAAGGCAGGAAACAATCCCAGGCAGGGTGCCAACCCACCGCAGGACACACACAAACACACCCACACACCAGGGCCAATTTAGAATCGCTAATCCACCTAACCTGCATGTCTTTGGACTGTGGGAGGAAACCCACACAGACATGGGGGGAGAACATGCAAACTCCACGCAGGGAAGACCCGGGAAATGAACCCAGGTCACCCAACTGCAAGGCAGCAGCACTACCCACTGTGCCACTGTGCCACCGTGCCGCCCTAAAGCATATACTTTCACAACAAAAATAAATACCTCAAAACTGCAAGAAAAAGCTACTGAATGTCAATTCAGTTTATTTATTTATGGTGCTAATCAGTGAAGACATATTCAGAGAGCTAGGTTTGGAAAGGGCTAGAAAACCATTTCAAAGGCTTTCAGACTCTACCAAACCACAGTCTGCATCATTGTCATAATTCAATAAAAAATGTAATGTTTTCTTCTTGTCTTTCAATTTTTTTCTTGTTTATTTATTTTTTTTACCAATGCTTAGTTGGTAGTAGTTACCAAGCCTAAGTCCCACCATTTTACAATGGACTGCTGTGATGCCATGCATTATGAGTAGGAAGCATATATCATGATTGCATACATGTGTGTGGCATTATGACAGACATCCTACCGAGTAAAAAGAATAAGAACAGGTATTAGCCCAGTGTAAGTGACACCCCATGCAGGGTTGGTTTCTCTTACGCAATGCTGCTGAGATGGGATCCTGGTACCTGTAACTCTACATTTGAATGTTTGTTCAGAAAAATGAAAAAGTGTAAAATATTAGCTAATTACTTAATGAAAAAATAAATCTAAGATCAATTTACCTTTACTAAACTATATAGTGCAATTAAATGTATTACTGGTTCTTGTGCAAAATTATCTAACACATAATGACAGGACTATATTTGACATGGTATAACACCATAAAGAGACAATGATGGTAAATAATAGCAATAAACATGCAAAGATATAATAAACAGCATAGTAAATAAATATGCAACAATACTGATTTATGTGCAGTAAAACCTCGATTATCCGTCACTCAATTAACAGCCAGGGCACTACTACTGCTGTACAGTACGCTGTGAGCTTTGGAACAACTTTCCCTTGTGCTAGCGCATAGTGTTCTTCCCAGGCACCACATTGTCAGTTGCGTTCCTTCAGTTTTAATAGCATTTTGTAATTTGTCTCTTTTGTTATAATCTACTATGCATTGTTATGGCCAATATACATATGTGTGTGGTGCTGGATTTATCACAAAAATTGAAATTACTAAACATTTACTACAAAGACCTCAGGCAGAAGGTGGCATGGCTTTACCTAATTTTCAGTTTTATTGCTGGGCAGCAAACATACAAGCCATAAAAACCTGGACACAAATAAATGAACATACACAGGCTTGGTCCGCAATAGAAGTAAAATCCTGTAGTACTTCTTTATACTCATTGCTCTGCTCTCCAATAAATGCAAGTTATGGCAAATATACTAATAACCCAATTGTGCTTTACTCACTCAGAATATGAAACCAAATTAGAAAGCATTTTAAGATGGAAAATCTTTTTTCAGTGGCACCTCTGCAAGAGAACCACCTCTTTCAACCCTCACAAACATATCCAGTTTTTAATACCTGGAAAAGTTTTGGGATTAAAATGCTCAGAGATCTTTAAATAGACAACATATTTACATCTTTTGAACAATTACGTTCAAAATTCAACCTCCCAGCTACACATTTTCTTTCACTATCTTCAAATTAGAAATTTTGTTAAACAGAAATTACCCGATTTCCCCCACCTCGCACCCTCCACAATACTGGAAAAAATACTGCTCAATTTCGAGGAAACAAACACCATTTTCGCATTATTTAAAATCTTATTAGAGTCCATACCTTTCAAAGATCCAAGAAGACATTGGGAAGAAGATCTCTTAATCAATATATCAGAAAAGGAGTGGAAGGTAGCAAAGCAGAGAATTCACTCGAGTTCTATATGCGCAAAGCATAGAATTATTCAACTAAAAATTATATATCGAGCTCATCTGTCTCGCTTAAAACTGTCCAAAATGTTTCCAGGGCAGGATCCAACCTGCGAACACTGCAACCAAGCTCCTGCCTCACTGGGTCACATGTTCTGGGCCTGCACCAAAGTAACAACATTTTGGACAAAAAGTTTTAAGTGCCTTTCAGACAGCCTTCGGGTCACAATCCCTCCTAACCCATTAGCAGCTGTGTTCGGTGTTCTTCCAGATGTACTTGAATTGGAGAAGGACAAGCAAACTGTGATTGCATTCACTACACTTTTGGCACGCAGACTTATTTTATTAAATTGGAAGAATCCTAATTCTCCTCTGATAAGTCAGTGGGAAACCGATGTTTTATATTATTTGAAATTGGAAAAAATCAAATTCTCAGTTAGAGGATCTGTACAAAATTTTTTCAAAACCTGGCAGGATTTAATCAATATTATTTTAGAATAAGAGAAATAACTATTACCGCATTTAATTCCCTTCTCCATCTCTTATTTACATATATATTTACTTCTCCCTTTCTTTTGTTTAATGTTGCCTTATTAAAAAGCCCTAAGCAATTTTTCTTTAGCTAAGCTCTCCTTTTCAGGGGTGGGGTTTGATTTGTCTTCAATTTTGTTGGGTTATAAATTGATCTATTTGTATGGAATGATTACAATGAAAATTAATAAAATAAAAATATAAAAAAAAAAAAAAAAGACTTTGGGAGATCACAGACGTTGAGCTGAGTTGGGAGGCAGGGTGGCTAAGCGTCTGGGAGTGGAAGATTATTGTGATTTGTTTATTGTGTATGGTTTATTGGAAATTTGTGGAGTGGTGGTGCTTTGTGCACAGTATTATTATAATAAATATCATATTTGGACTTTTATCCGGTGTCTGGCGTATTGTCCGAGGGTTCAAGGGAGCGAGAGCGCCCTTATCTGTCACAAACTATATTATATTTTGTTAATATAGTTTTGTTTTGTAAATAAATTTGACTAGGGTGGCAAGGTGACGCAGTGGTAGCGTTGCTGCCTCGCAGTAAGGAGACCTGGGTTCACTTCCCGGGTCCTCCTTGCATAGAGTTTGCATGTTCTCACCATGTCTGCGTGGGTTTCCTCCTACAGTCCAAAGACATGCTTGGGTGTGAGGGTGTGTGTACCCTGCGGTAGGCTGGCACCCTGCCATGGGTTTGTTTCCTGCCTTGTGCCCTGTGTTGGCTGGGATTGGCTCCATCATGACCCTGTAGTTAGGATAAAGCGGGTTGGAGGATGGATGGATGGATAAATACGAATTTTCTCTAAACTAACCTACTGTATATCATTTTTAAGGTATCTGTTCTGTTGTTCGTCTTTTCTCTTATATGTCACAGCCTCAGTCCTGACCCCTGATGGATAATCGAGGTTTTACTATTTACTGTATACAGTGGAACCTTGGGTTACGACCGTAATTCGTTCCAAAACTCTGGTCACACCCAATTTGGTTGTGACCCGAAGTATTTGTATGTAAATACAATTAATCCGTTCCAGACCATACGAACTGTATGTAAATATATTTTTTTAAAGATTTTTAACCACAAAAATAGTTAATTATACCATAGAATGCATAGTGTAATAGTAAACTAAATGTAAAAACATTGAATAACACCGAGAAAACCTTGAACAAAGAAAACTAACATTGCAAGAGTTCACGCTACAGCCTTATGAACCGATCACTGTAGACACTTTTTTTTAATGAGTTTTAAGCACAGGGAAAAAAACGAAAATTTGAAAATCCTTAATTTATACAAAAACTAATCATAAACAACCAAGAAAACTAACATTGAAGGAGTTCATGCTACAGCCTTATGAACCGCTTGCTGTAAACACTTTTTTTTAATGAGTTTTAGATAGATAGATAGATAGATAGATAGATAGATAGATAGATAGATAGATAGATAGATAGATAGATAGATAGATAGATAGATAGATAGATAGATAGATAGATACTTTATTAATCCCAATGGGAAATTCACATTCTTCAGCAGCAGCATACTGATACAATAAATAATATTAAATTAAAGAATGATAATAATGCAGGTGAAAAACAGACAATAACTATGTATAATGTTAAATGTTAACGTTTACCCCCCCAGATGGAATTAAAGAGTCGCATAGTTTGGGGGAGGAACGATCTCCTCAATCTGTCAGTGGAGCAGGACATTGACAGCAGTCTGTCGCTGAAGCTGCTCTTCTGTCTGGAGATGATACTATTAAGTGGATGCAGTGGATTCTCCATAATTGATAGGAGCCTGCTGAGCGCCCTTCGCTCTGCCACAGATGTTAAACTGTCCAGCTCCATGCCAACAATAGAGCTTGCCTTCCTCACCAGTTTGTCCACACGTGAGGCGTCTTTCCTCTTAATGCTGCCTCCCCAGCACACCACTGCGTAGAAGAGGGCGCTCGCCACAACTGTCTGATAGAACATCTGCAGCATCTTATTGCAGATGTTGAAGGACGCCAGCCTTCTAAGGTAGTATAACCGGCTCTGTCCTTTCTTGCACAGCGCATCAGTATTGGCAGTCCAGTCTAATTTATCATCCAGCTGCACTCCCAGATATTTATAGGTCTGCACCATCTGCACACAGTCACCTTTGATGATCACTGGGTCTATGAGGGGTCTGGGCCTCCTAAAATCCACCACCAGCTCTTTAGTTTTGCTGGTGTTCAGGTGTAGGTGGTTGAGTCACACCATTTAACAAAGTCATTGATTAGGTCCCTATACTCCTCCTCCAGCCCATTCCTGATGCAGCCCACGATAGCAGTGTCATCAGCGAACTTTTGCACATGGCAGGACTCCGAGTTGTATTGGAAGTCTGATGTATATAGGCTGAACAGGACCGGAGAAAGTACAGTCCCCTGTGGCGCTCCTGTGTTGCTGACCACAATGTCAGACGTGCAGTTCCCAAGACGCACATACTGAGGTCTGTCTTTAAGATAGTCCACGATCCATGCCACTAGGTATGAATCTAATCCCATCTCTGTCAGCTTGTCCCTAAGGAGCAGAGGTTGGATTGTGTTGATTTTATGCAGAGGGAAAAAAATGAAAATTTGAAAAATCCTTAATTTATACAAAAACTAACCATAAACAACCAAGAAAACTAACACTTCAAGAGTTCACTCTACAGCCTTATGAAATACTCGCTGTAAACACTTTTTTTAATGAGCTTTAAGCACAGGGAAAGAAATGAAAATTTGAAAAATCCTTAATTTATAGAAAAACTAACCATAAACAACCAAGAAAACTAACCTTGCATGAGTCGAGTTCTGGCATGAAGGAAGTGAGCAGGAAGCTGGCTGGAGAGGAGGTTACAGTTTTGAGGTAGAGTCCCTCTGCGTGATGCGCATCTGAGCAAGAACAATGTACTGTACAGGGAGAGACTAAACACGTGCGGAAATCATTGGCGCGTACGAACCGGAAGGGAAACTGGCTTGTTTGTCACCCGAGTGTGTGGTCGTGAACAGATGCAAAAGTTTGGCAAACTTTTTGGTTGTAACCCGATTTTCATATGTTCCGAGACGTTCGTAACCCGAGGTTCCACTATATAAATATTTATACTGTATATACCAGTACATATATATATATATATATATATATATATATATATATATATATACATACACACATACATATGCAGTTAGTAAATATGTGTGTGTGTGTATCAAGTACAAACCTGCATTATGGTACCAAATCAGATAAATATAACCATGACAATACATGTAACTAAGTTGCAAAAGAGTCATTAATTAGCTTTGTAACGATTTTCTTTGTTTTGCATAATTTGGTAAATTTTCTTTGCACTCCCATTGTCTGTCCTGTAATGACTAATTGACATACCACATCTGCAGTCAGTTCACTTCTGGAATCCATCAACAAAACACTTTTATCGACAGAGCGAACAGAACACAAGGATCCCGGCTTAGCTTGCAGTTGCAGGTTCGTGTCACCACCAGGAAGTTCACGGGGTGAAGAGGAATCTCAGTTTTACCTGCATATAAAAAAGAATTCAGTAAAACATTTACATAACACATTAAATGTAGGAAGCAAGAATTATATTTACAAAAATAAAATTTGATATATTTTTGGAAGAGCTAGTCCTAACAGTTTTGCAGGTCTTGCTAATTTGACAATTTGGATCAAGTTAAAGTTGATAAAAGCAAATATTTAGTTGAAACTACTACAGCAGCAGATATAACACATACATACAGTCCTTTGAAAGAAACAATTTACAGTCCAAATTCTAGCAATGTCATGATATTCTGTTCAACTAATGTGAACTATAAGGCTGTAAGTCACTAAATATTAATAAATGTGGTTTAGTTTTGAATTAAGTCATATGTAACATAACAGATAGTTCACTATTTTTACTACAATGGTGTGATTGATTTGTAATGTATGCCACGTTTGGATAATGATAGTATGTAAAAAATTGCAACATTTTAAAGTCCAATAAACCTTTTGCCTATGACATTAAAGAGTTACTGAAGCAAGATGATTCATTTTACTGTCTGAGCCATTCTACAATAACAGATTATCACTTCACTATTGATTTTTCTTATCAGATTTATTTCCTTTAGAAATCTAAAATAACGACAGCATGACTTGTGTATAAGCTAATATGGGCTGCAGTACGCATTTACAATCAAAATATATGAATAAATATTTGATTGAAGCCTGTTGGACCATTTGCTGCTATCCTTGAGATTACTTATCCATCATTAGTTGTACCATCATCCCAAGGTTATTCATCTCCTGTAAAGAGAAGATTCTGAAACAATATTTGTGGTAGAAATATGAGCTGAGTACAGGCTGTTGGAACATAAAGTGTGTTTATTTTTGTGAAAACAGTAGTGACAATTCTTTGGAAATGGACAATGAAAGCATGACGATTTATGTTTAGTCATAGGGAAGTGTCAAAGGTGATGATTTTCCTAAAACTGTAAACTATGATGCCCACTTCTTAAAGTGCTTGCTATCACAAGACTGTTGGGCAACTTTTGAATATGCTGTCCACTGGATCAACAGGGCACACGGCAGATTTATCAGATGCAGATCATCCATTAAACAAATTCAATGTGTTCATAAGTGACAACATATTAGATGTAACAGTAAGAAGGCCCAGCAGAGGTACACAGAAACAGATGAAACACCACACACTAAATCTAATTCTAGACTAAACCTGCAGTCTGATATCAGTTATGACTAGCTCCTGCTTTTCTTTGCACTTATTATTATATAAAGACTTAATTAAAAACGTTAAGTTGTAATGTACAACAATGGGCAACAAAACCTTTCCTTAAAATGACTAAACGGTAGCAGATGATAAGTGAAAAACATATCCCCTTGTCACCACTGCTTTTTGCAATCGCCATTGAGCCACTGGCAGTTCACTGTAGAAATGCTTATGAGATAAAGGGGATTATCAGATAAGGACTGGAACAGAAAGTTTCTCTATGCAAATGATATGGTACTTGTATATATCAGATCCACAAAATACTGTGCCTGTGGTCCTAACAGCACTTACCAGTATTTCAAAAGATTTCTGGGCTCAGAATCAATTTGAATAAAAGTGTGCTCTTCCCAGTGAATTCTCAAGCACACAATATTATATTGGACATCTTCCCTTTTAACATCACTGATCAGTTTTAAATACCTAGGGGTAAACATCACAAGTAAACATAAAGCTCTTTATCAACAAAATTTTGCCATCTGTATGGGGAAAAAATTAAGCAAGACTTGCAGAGATGGTTGACCCTTCATCTCACTTTAGCTGGAAAAATAACATTGTTAAGAATATGCTTCCTAAGCTTCTCTTTTTATTTCAAAACATTCCAATATACATCAATAGATATTTTTTAAGAAATTACATTCAACCGTAACCTCATCTATTTGAATTCAAAACATCCACATATCCAAAGGGTGACCCTACAAAGACTCAAGGTGGAAGGTGGCATGGCTCTACCTACCTTTTAATTTTATTACTGGGGTAGCAAACATACTAACTATAAAAACATGGACAAGGACACATACAGATGAACATACACAGGGCTTTGTCCACAATAGAAATAAAATCCTGCAGTACTTCTTTATATTTCCTTGCTTTGCACCCCAATAAATACAAGTTATCTCCAATATACTAACAACCCAATTGTGCTTCACTCAATCAGGATATGGAACCAATGTAGGAAGTATTTTAAGATAGAGAAGCTTTTATCTGTGGCACCTCTGCACGAGAACCACCTTTTTCCATCCTCTCAACATATGCAGTTTTTAATGTCTGGAAAACATTTGTGATTAATCACTTAGAGATCTGTACATAGACAACGTCTTTGCATCCTACGAACAATTACACTCCAAATGTAACTTTCCAGCAACACATTGCTTTCACTACCTTCAAATTCAAAACTTTGTTAAACAGAGCCTGCCCAATTTTCCTCACCTCCCACTTACCCTCTATGCCGGAAAAAATACTGCTCAGTCTCGAGGACTCAGACAGCATTTCCATAATACATAAAAGTATTTTACAGTCCCTCCATTTCAAAGATCAAGAGAACAGCGGGAAAAGGATCTCTTACTCAACCTTTCAAAAAGGAGTGGAAAGTAGCAACACACAGAATTCACTTGAGCTCCATCTGTGCAAAGCATAGAATTATTCAACTCAAAATTATATATTGAGCGCATCTTTCTCATTTAAAATTGTCCAAAATGTTTCCAGGGCAAGATCCAACCTGCAAACACTGCAATCAAGTTCCAGCCTCACTGGACCATGTGTTTTTTGGGCATGCACCAAATTAACATCATTTTGGACCTAAATCTTTAAATGCATTTCAGACAGCCTTGGTGTCACAATCCCTCCAAATCCACTAACAGCTGCGTTTGGTGTACTTCCAGATGGGTCTTAAAGTGGAGAAGGACAAACAAACTGTGATTGCCTTTACTACACTACTGGCACGTAGACTTATCTTGCTCAACTGGAAGAATCCTAACTCACCTATTCTAAGCCAAGGGTAACTGATATTATATACTATTTGAAACTGGAAAAAATCTAATTTTCACTTAGAGGATCTGTGCAAAACTTTTTCAAAACCTGCAGGATCTATTCAATAACATTTTAGAATAAGCATTTAAACTGAGGAAGTCGGGTTCTCTCCCTCTTTTACTCCATTTATTTTTATTCATTTATTAATTTATCTATTTACTTATCATTATGTAAATAATGTTACATTTTTAAATCAGTCCTTTCTATTTCCCAAAAGTAAATTTGCTTAAGACTTAACCAGATTACTTTCAGAGCAGTAATTAATGAATGTAAAGTGTATTTATAGTTTTGGGCTGAAAAGTGTTACATTGGCAGAGTCTACTATCTTATTATAAGACAAAAATAATGTTAGATGCCAAAGTAAATGCTATGCCATTAAGCATCACTGCTCACAATACACAACATATTGGTTAAAGCTGGTATAATTTAACATGCACTTACCTTGTTCTTAAAACATTTTTGAACTTTAAAAATTGATACTATTTGCAATCATCTCTCCCTTGGAAAATAGTGTAAATAAGAACTTGAGCAAATGGTGAGACACTGGTTGTGACAGGAAAAGTGAAATTAAATGATCCCTCTAATGGTGCATATTTCAGTCCATCAATTCAAACATGTAAAACAAAAGCATAAAGAACATCAGGATATTATAAATAAATCAGCAAGTGCTGCAACTTAAACTAACCTTTCTGTATAATGCTTGAGTTTGTAGTGATTAACTAGAGCCTTTTCGAATGCAGTGAAACATGCATCCTTCAATTATGTCAAGTCATTATGACCTGAGACAGCAAAGCATCCTTATTTTGTTGTTTGTGATTACCTATAGGGTTTGATACTTAAGGTTTATGTTGAGTTTTGATAAAATGGCTACTTTTGGTAAAGTTCACTACTGTCCCTAATCCTGTTTATTTTTATGTGCCTGTCACTTTCATAAATGTAATTCAGTGGAATTCCAAGACTCCTTAGATCCATTTCAACATAATAACACTGAATGCTGATCGATTTGTGTTTGATCCATTTTCAACATAATAACACTGAATGCTGATGGCTTTATATGAAAATAAGTAATTTTTACAATCTGTGTGTTATTTATTCACTCAAGTATCCTTTCCCTATTATTTGGATCTGGGTTCATATCATTCAATGCTACAGTATTAAAAGTGACAGAAAATCAAAAGGAGTTCTGGGCATTTACAGACTAATATTGTCACTGCACCTTAACAGTGATTTCAATTTATTACATACATTTTTACAGTAAGTACTTTCTGATTTATTCTGTATGTAACTATAAAACTAAATCAGCATTATATCAGAGAAATAATAGGGATTACATCTCATAGCAATGCATTTCGTGTAAAAATTTTAAAAGATCAATATACAGACAACAATACAGATTTCCATTCAAAAATCGGTCGACGGCCCGGGTTAACAACAGGTGCCACCAGTACTGTTAGCCAACAGGGTGCTAGGGGAAATTGGGCTACTGTTGACAGAAGGAGAAGAAGAGGGGCAAGGAGTGTAATGGGAGGCAGAGGGAGAGGAGAAAGGTTTAGGAGAGTGGAAGTGAGTGTAGGAACTTTGAATGTTGGCAGTATGACTGTTAAGGGAGAGAATAAGCTGATATGATGGGCAGAAGGAAGGCTGATATATTGTGCATGCAAGAGACCAGATAGAAGGGGAGTAAGGCCAGGTGTATCGGAGGTGGGATCAAATTGATTCTACCATGGTGTAGATGGGAAGAGAAATTGGGTAGGTGTTATCTTGAAGGAACAGTACATCAAGAGTGTTTTGGAGGGTGAAAAGAGTGTCAGACAGAGTGTTGATTATGAACCTGGATATTGAAGGTGTGATGATGAATGTTATTAGTGCATATGCCCCGCACGTTGGGTGTGTGATGGATGAGAATGAAGATTTCTGGAGTGAGCTGGATGAAGTGGTGGAAAGTGTATTTAAAGGAGAGAGAATGGTGTAGGATAACACTGGAGATCAAGAAAAGAAGGATAGTAAGGGCATAGCTAAGGATCAAATGGTGCATTGGGTAAAAGGAAGACTGTAAGGTGGAATTCAGGGAGGAGGTAAGACATACACAAGATGGCATTATGAGTTACACGATTAGCAACTACAGCAGAAGTGTTAAAGGAAAAAGCTAGAAGGGTGCTTGGTGTGACATCTGGACAGAGGAAGGAGAACAAAGAAAGCTGGTGGTGAAAATGGGAAGTACAGGAGAGTATACAGAGAAATAGGTTGGCGAAGAAGAAATAGGATAGTCAGAGAGATAAAGAAAGTATGAGGGCAATCCCAAAGTTAAGGTCTCCAAAGCGGTGGGGACGTAGAGAAACTGCTTGTGTGGCTGTTGGCCACACTGTTGTGATCAGTGCTTCCTCCACTCCCAAACAAGCATGTGCGGCTTCGCTGGATGCTCAATCTTGGTCTTGGCAGCCCTTGAAAATGGAGCTCCCGTTGAACGCTACCGCCAAGTGCGAAGTTCGTGCAGGGAGACCGTCAATTTCCGACGAGACAGTCGCGAAGGTTGAGGAAAACATGCGTAAAGATCGGCGGTGGAACTTCATCACCCACCCACCCTATAGTCCAGACTTGGTACCCAGTGACTACCAGCTGTTACCCTACGTTGAAAGAACATTTGTCCGGAAGGCGATTCTGCTGCAACGAAGAGGTGAAAGATGAGTTTCAATGCTTTCCTGAAGGACATGGCGGCGAGCTGGTATGACATGGGCATTCTAAAACTACCACAGCGTCTACAAAAATGCAGCGAGCCGAAAATGGGGATTATGTAGAAAAATAAATAAGTCTTTAACCCTTAAAATGATGCAAACATTATAGAAAATAAACGGTTGTTTGTATTTCTAAAAAAATTAGGAGACCTTACTTTTGGATTGCCCCTCGTAGACAGGAGTACAAGGAGATAAGGTGTAATGTGACAAGGGATGTGGCGAAGGCTAAAGATAAGACATGTGATGAGTTGTATGAGAGGCTAGCCACTAAGTGGGGAGAAAAGGACCTGTAATGATTGGCTAGACAAAGCAAGCTGAGCTGGGGAAAAATGAGCAGCAAGTTAGGGGGATAAAGGATAATATGGAAACATATTCACAAATGAGAAGAATGTGTTGATCAGATGGAAAGAGTACTTTGAGAGGTTGATGAAGAGAATGAGAGACAGAGAAGGTTGGATTTTGTGGAGATAGTGAACCAGGAAGTGCAATGGATTAGCAAGGAGGAAATAAGGACATCTATGAAGAGGATGAAGAATGGAAAGGCTGTTGGTCCAGATGACATACCCTTTGAAGTAAAGGGTTGTTTTGGAGAGATAATATAGAAAAGTATATTCTTAAAGTTGATGATTTGCATATATTCAAAGAGAATCCTGAACATATATGAAAAATAAGCATTATATCATAGTGCATGTTAGTATAGCAAGGGTTAAATCACAAAAAGGCTTGTGCCTGTATATTTTTTTTAATTTTTCTTAGCATGTTGGAAGCCACCAATAATTCATGAGTCAAGGTCAGGTATGTAGAGAGAAGCTGACAGGCAGAACCCCTCACCTGTTCTCCACTAGAAATATTGGTGTCAGGAACTGGTCAGGTTCAAGGTGGTGAGAAGGCCTGTCAAGAGCGTTATGCTCATTAGGCTGGGAAATATTGGTGGAACTAATTGGAGGCAGGACCAAGGTGTAAACTCTTGATGAAAACTGTAAATAAAAGTAAGATGGCCCCATTCCCTGGGCACTATTAGATTTGAGACAGTGTGCACATCACACCATAAACCATGATTCTGCCTGTACATCCTGTGGTCTCTGAGTGCCTTCTTTGAACAATGTGTTTCTGCCACAACAGATTCTTGGTGACCCCGACGTTATAGAAAAAGGCTGCTGCAATGATCTGGGCTCTGTGAGACAGATACAGATGGTGGCCACCTAAAAGGTAAGTGATATTTCGCTAAGAATTGTTTGTGTTAGTTTCAGGGAGATTCTGCCTCCCGACAGTGGAAGCAGCATGATAGCCTTTTTAACAAAGAATAAAAAGATGAAGAAGGACCGAAGGATGGGCAGGCAGAATTGAAACCAGAGAGTCAACTGTGAAACAGTGCAAGCTGAGTAAGTATGTGATTGAATGACTGTGAATGTGTGAGAGAGTTTGTGTAAAGAAAAACTGAGAATTTGAGTTTTCAGAACTGGTTATCTACTGCTTTGCCTTATGAGGGCAAAGGTCGTGATGATGACAGGGGTCTGTACGGGTGGGCAAAAAATTACTGGAGTATCACTTTTGCAGTGAGAGGACCACTCTTCAAGTGAATTGTGCTTGGACCAGCTGGTTGCAGTAGCCTGCAAAAGGAGACTACTGTGCTTGAACTGATCTTGTGAGAGAGTATGCCCGGGGAGGTGCGCTAAAGCATAGTTGTGCTGAGGTACCTTTGTGTTACATCCACTGAAGGTCATCAGTGAAAGAACTGACTCCAGGTGTAAGACCTGTCGTTACTGCCTTAGATTAGAGACATGGCTTTGAACGCACAGGCGAAATTCCTCTAGGAGACAGGTCTCATTCCGTCATTAGAAGTACAAGTCTGGAAAGGACTGAATTGAGAAAGGTGGTGTGAATGAGCTAGTATGACGGAAAGATATGTTGGAATAACTGCCAGACTAGTGCAGGGAAAAAGCAGGGAAGCGTAGGCAAGAATAGGGCTAGTATAGTAGCTTTACAAAAATAGATAGATTAGCATAGGATAGAATAGGGGTTATGAGTATGCAAGGAAACTGTGACTAATTGACAGAATGTAGATTCAGGACATAAATATAGCTTTACATATAGGGTTGAGTATATACTGTAATTTTATGTAAGCAAGTGACACTGTAGCCCTGTTAGTTATCGAGCATGAACTGAGGATGTACAGTTTTAGGTTAACATCACTAAATAACAAAAGTACAAAAGTGTAGGTACATATACAGTATATACATATATATACTTAAATGCCCCATCACCAAATAAGGAATGATTGAGTGACTTAGCTGCATGGTAGTAAAATAACCACAGGATCAGAGACAGGTGTGTGAAAGAGCTCTGAGACCCAAGTAATGGGTAACGAGAAACGCAGTAAAGTAATTAAGTACAAAACGGGTGTGAGTGGGATTTTATAAGCAGGTGCCTTTTTCATATAGGCACCTTAAGAGATTTTTTATCAGGGCAGTTGTCACTGTTAGGAGGTATCGCAATTAGAGATATAAAGCCAAAGTACTTCAACTAAGATGAGTAATATGAAATGAAACATCTCACTTTTGTTATAAAAATGTTTAAAATGTGCAAAGCATCTTTCCTTCAGATCCTGATCATGTCTTAGGGAAAGATGTTCTTTTGATAAGAATAAAATAAAAGGGACACAATTTCTTTCAATTTCCTTTCTTTTCTTTCCTTTGATGTTTCTGATGTGGGTGAGGAGGTGTGTGAGGTTGTGTGTTTTGTGACCTATTACTGTGGAGTGTGTGGTTTGGCACAGTGGTATTGCACTCTTTACTGGCAGTGGGTAGTGAAGGTTCAAGCTTATATGTTCATGGTGTTGAGTTGTATATCCTTTGTGCCTCTGTAGCTTTCTCTGGGAGTGCTTTCCTGCTGTGGTATTGTACTGCAAGGTTTCTCGATGGTTTGATTTGTCCATGTTGACACAGAATCAGATTGCCGCAGAAGCTTTTTCCTTGTTGTCGCTGACTCGGTTTGCAACGGAGCCTCCTTGATCCAGAGACCAGTGCATGTAGAGCTGAGCAGGATTATGTTGTGCTCCCTATTTCATGACGTTAACACCAGCTAGCGGCATGGCAGGTGATCAGTCAAGTAAGTGAGAGTGGAACTTGCTATTCTTCAGAGTACATTTTTTCCTGTTTCCATTGCTGCATTGTTTGTTTCCAAACATAGTGTGTGAGTAAATAGATGTCTTAATGTGTGGTTGAATTTAGAGAGGGCATATATAAACCTGACGAGTAAAGGATGTGTTAATGCTTTAAATAGTAATAATACTGGGGTGAGTCTGAATGTGTTAAAGTCAGTTTGGTGATTTTGTGTGTGTTATATAGTGTGTTAAAGAGATCCCTGTGTATGCATTTAAAACAAGTATAAGTGTGTTTGTGAGCATTTGAGTCAACATATGTGGTGTTTGTCTGGAAGGATGACATGATTGATAAAAATATGTGCAAGTGTGAAAATGTTTGGTTGTTTGAATTAAAGGAGTTCTTAATTCTAACTAAAAGAGATATGAGTAGGGTGGAGTAAAATTAGGCATTACACTGTATACTGTAAGTCCCCTTTCCTTTGATATTGACCAGACTCAAATGGAGAGAAGATTTTAATAATGAAAAAAGTCAATTTAAATGGAAGGTGACATTCTTTAAAAATTAAAGGAAGCTGAAGATAATCACTGGGCTTCCAGTCCAGGGAATACACCATACTAAGATATGCTATTAAAAAAAGAGGGGTAAAAGGGGGGGTTGACTAAAATGGAAGATAGACTGTACTTTTTCTATGGGGAGAAAAAAATCAATGTTATTTAACACAAATGAATCTAGGGTATTTTATGAGGCTAGATTCTGTGAAGGTTAACTGACAAAGGTGTGGATTCTCAATTCTTAATATGGATGGGAATCACAATAATTTCCTAGAGGGCATTAAAAAATAGATTTTGTATTACAAGGCATTTTCATCTATTGATTTCATTTCTCATCCCCTTCTTGTGTTATAAGTAACTTACATATTTTAAATGTGAAACAGAATGAATGCTGGTGTTTGTATGACTACAAAGTTGTGAAAGGATCGCTTTATAATTTGATGCTTTAATGAAACATTCCAGATATTTTTATTAAAATTCAAAAGCCTAAGGTGGAAATGTATGTGGTACTTTAATTAGTAAAATAATTGGTAAAGAAAGAAAGAAAAATAAATAATACTTGGGATATACTGTATATAAAAAAAACTCTAAGCTTTTAGATTGCAGGTTACGAGGTGTTAATACCGTGTTTCCCCGAAAATAAGCCCTAGCCTTATTTTCAGGCTGCTCTGTAATATAAGCCCTACCCCAAAAAATAAGCCATAGTCAAGATCGCCAGCTGAAAAGCAAGGCGCCTAAGGCTGGGTTGATACTTCACGCGATGTGACACGTGTGCCCAAAACATCCATTAAATTCCGAGGACACCTTGCCACAATAACTCTGAAAGGATCTTTAATTATTACATCCATCAATCCAGGGATGGCTCCCATTCCAGCAAGCATCAGGGCGCGAGGCACAAACAATGCCTGGACAGGGCATCAGCTCACTGCAAGGTGAACACAAGCACTCACATACACTAACCTCATTTTAGCATCACCAAATCCCCAAAACTTTCATGTCCTTTGGATGGAAAATGGAGCACACTGTGGAACCCACCAGGGAAACATGCAGACTCCATAAGACTCCAGACTCCCTGCGAGACAGCAGCTCTACCGCTCTAGCATTGTGCCACCCCCACATCTGTAACTATTAACAGTATTCATTATTTAAACAAAGTTAACGATTTATCTGTAAAATGTAACATATATAACTTTAATGCATTTCATCATGAAAGTGATATCAAGTATAAAATCTAAAGATTCTAAATGTGCAGAGAGCTGGAATATCAGAAATGTAATGTGTTCTGTGTGGCGATTGCTACTGTCAGCTCAAGAGGAAGCACCAGAAGCACATAGTGTTTAACAGCTGGGTCGGTTTTAAGATGATGTTTACGATGGTCTGCTTTAATGATAAAATAACTACGAGGTTAAAGTGGACATTTCGAGGTTAAAAGCCGAAATTTCCTCTTTAATAACAAAACAGATAATTTCACCATGTCCTTATTTTTTTTTCTCTGTGGCTCAAATACCCCACCGTACATTCTGATGCTATTGTGAAGGTAAAAAAAAGACGGCACAGAAGATGGTGTGTGAGACTTTTAAAATGTATGAATATAAAAGAACCACAAATGCATTTGTATATCTGCATTTTGTTTCACGACATTGAACCATTCATCAAACATCGAAGCACGCACATCAATCCTGTAGGATCCTAAAAGCGGCTGGAGTGGCAAGAAATTCAGGCTGGAAATTCAAGGTTTGAATGTGGAGAGTTATGACGATATTCCAGAAGAAGATGACATGACTGTATTTGGATAAATGTATACTGCTGTACATGAATAAATATAAGACATCCCCTGAAAATAAGCCCTAGTGCATCTTTTGGAGTAAAAATTAATATAAGACATGGTCTTATTTTCGGGGGAATACGGTAGATGGGTTCCAAGATAATTTTTGCTGATACAAGTCACCTTTGAAATAATTTAAGCAACTTTGAGTGGGAAGGGATGCCGTATTTTATACTACTTGCCTTGTTAATCTCAAATAAAGTCAAAAATAAATTTCTGCAGAAAGGAAAAAATGTTTTTAAGACTGCACATACTTGAACAATGTCTTATAATTAAACATATGGGAAAAGGAACTGTGGAGCCTAACCGGTTTGGTTTATTTTGACATCATGTCCAAAAATAATTAAGAATTTATCTGTCCATACTGTAGAATTCTTTCTTGACTTCTGCTTACTATGCTAACTGAGAGATGTTCTCTGGAGGACACTGGTATATGTTGCCATCCATTTACGATGAAAAAGGGTACAGTGTGAGACAAATTTGTATTTTATAATAATTGGCTGAAATTTACTTGCTTTTTACAAGAACCTCCACAGAACATTAGTCAGATAGGTACAAACTTTTGATAAGAACTGTAAATGAAAGTAAGACGGCCCCATTGCTGAGTGCTCATTTAATTTGAATTGAGACCATGTGTACATCCTGAGGTCTCCAAGTGCCTTCTTTGAACAGGGTGTTTCTGCCACAACAATAGCAGTGGAGTTTTTATCCAGATTGTTTAAAGAAATCCTGAAAAGTGAGAGAATGGCTGAGGAGTGAACAAGAAATGTACTGGTACTGATTTTTAAGAATAAGGGTAATGTGCAGAACTGTAGTAACTACAAAGGAATAAAACTGATCAGCCACAGCATGAAGGTATGGGAAAGAGTAGTGGAAGCTAGGATAAGAAGGGAGGTGATGATTAGTGAGCAGCAATATGGTTTTATGCTTGGAAGGAGCACTCCAGATAAGATGTTAGCTCTCAGGGAGTTGATGGAGAATTATGGAGAAGGCCAAAGGTAGTTGCATTGTGCCTTTGTGGACCTAGAGAAAGCATATGACAGGGTGCCTAGAGATGAGTCATGGTATTGTATGATGAAGTCAGGAGTGGCAGAGAAGTATGTAAGAATGTTACCGGATATGTACGAGGGAAGAGTGACAGTAGAAGTGACGGACGCATTTAAGGTGGAGGTGAGATTTTATCAGAAACTGGCTCTGAGCCCTTTCTTATTTGTAATGCTGACGGACAGTTTGACAGTGGATATTAGACAGGAGTCCCTGTGGACTATGGTATTTGCGGGTGATATTGTGATCTGCAGAGAGTAGGGAGCAGGTCTAAGAGACCCTGGAGATGTGAAGATATGCTCTAGAAAGGAGAGGAATGAATGTCAGTAGGACCAAGACAGAATACATGTTTGTGAATGAGAGGGAGGTCAGAGGAATTGTGAGGATAAGGGGTAGAGTTGAAGAAAGTGGATGAATTTAAAAAGTTGCGATCAACAGTACAGAGTAACAAGGAGTGTGGAAAATAGTTGAAGAAGAGAGTGCAGGCAGGATGGAGTGGGTGGAGAAGGGTGTCAGATGGGTATCAGCAAGAGTCAAAGGGAAGGTCTAGAAGATGCTAGTGAGACCAGCTATGTTATATGGGTTGGAGACAGTGGCACTGATGAAAAGACAGGAGACAGAGCTGGAGGTGGCAGAGTTAAAGATGTTAAGATTTGCATTGGGTGTGACAAGGATGGGCAGGATTTGGAATGAGTACATTGGTGGGTCAGCTCAGGTTGGACGGTCTGAAGACAAAGCCAGTGAGGCAAGAGTGCCTTGGTTTGGAAATGTGCAGAGGAGAGATGCTGGGTATATTTCAGAGAAGGATGCTGGGGATGGAGCTGCCAGGCAAGAGGAAAAGAGGAAGGCCGAAAAGAAGGTTTATGGATGTGGTGAGAGAGGACATCCTTTCACCAACTTGATAGCTTACAAACACCCTACGTGAGAAACCAAAGATTTCAAACTTTGATTCATCAGTCCTTAAGACTTTCTTCTAGTCTGCAGTAGTACACAGCAGGTATGTCAAGGCTCTATTTTGTCCTTTATGGAATGGCTTTCTTGCTGCCACTCACCCTATCAAACATGCAGCACAAAGTCTTCTCTTTACAGCAGAATCTTCTGACCACTGTTAAGCTTGAAGCTGAAGCTGTTGTGCTGTGAGGCACCAATCACGCAAGCTGGTGACCCTCAGAAACTTGTCTTCTGATTGGGTTATGTTTTGGGTATGCCAGATCTCTTATCATCAGAGTTTCTAGTTTACTACATTCTACAGTGTAATATTGCCCAAGTAGTACTTCAAATGGCGTAATAACACAGTCTGCTCTATCTCTGCTTTAAGACAGTCAATGTGTTTTAAGGAATCAGCTGGGACACCTGTGCAAATTGTTTGCTTCAACTTGCAAGCATTAATTTACTTTGTAATTGCAGCAGAACATCTGCAGGTTGTAACCTATTACTTGTTCCCTGAAGAAGACCCAATTGTAATATTGTGAAATTTCCTTTTTTAACATTTTTTGCTGACCTAAACTTTAAATTTAAACCTCTGGTAGTTTACTGTGTACCTTATCACCAACACAGGTCATTCATTGCATTTCAACTGATTAAATTTGAAGAAAAACTGGAAAAACTGTGGCGCTGTAAAACTTTTGACAGGTAGTATATATATATATTGTGACAGATAGAGGTCTCCATGACCCCTTGAACCCTCAGACTAGACATCAGACACCAGGTAAAAGTCCAAATAATGATTTATTAATAATAATAATTGCACCAAGCACCCTCCACTCCACAATACTCATATAATTAATCACTAATAAACACAATAATCCTCCACACTCCCAGACACTTCGCCACCCTTCCTCCCAGCTCAGCTCAGTGTACTGGGCTTCCCAGAGTCCTTTTATACACCCTGACCCGGAGGTGTTCCCGTTCAACAGTCCACAGTTCCTTTTCCCTTCCGGGTCAGGGTAAACAGTCCTTTTCTTCAACCCGGGAGCACGTCGTTTCTTCCTGTCACGTGACCATGACGTACTCCCGGGTTATAGGGCACATGCGAGCCTACGAGCCCCCCTACAGCGACGCCTGGTGGCCCCCAAGGTATCCAGCAGGGCTGTGTATAAAAACTACATAGTCCATGAGGCCCTGCTGGAACTCGGGGTATGTCCATGCTGCTGGGAGAGCTCCTCCTAGCGGCCTGAGGGTGAGGGCCGGAGAAATAAGCCGGCAATCCACCACAATATATATATATAAACATACATTATTTACTTAGACTTTCACAAAGTCTTTGATACAGTCACATAATGTTGAAACAATTGGTATCAGAAGTAACCTACAAAACTGGATCGCAAGTTGGTTAATTGGTAAAAGAAAAAGAGTACATATATAGGTTATATTCATAAAAATATATAACCTATTAAATTGAATTAAATATAATTCAATGTACGTTATGCTCAGGCTATGCAATGCAGTTCAGTAGTGAGACTGTATATGTAGCATTATGTGCAGTTCTGGTCATTACAGTTCAAAAAAGCAGCACTTGAAGCTATGCAGAGGAGATCAATGAGGTGTATCCCAGGACTTTAGGACATTTCAAACTCTGATAGACTAGTGTCGCAGATTAAGGTCGCTGTCGTCCTCTTGAACCCTTCGACCACTCCAGACACCAGGTAAAAGTCCAATAGTAATATTTATTTGGAAAATGTACAGTGCACAAAGCACCTTCCACTCCACAATACTCATATAACTAACCAATAAACAATACAATAATCAATCCTCCACACTCCCAATCACTTAGCCACCCTTCCTCCCAGCTCAGCTCAGCGTACTGGTTTCCCAGAGTCCTTTATATAGTCCCTGACCCGGAAGTGTTTCTCCCTTCTGTCCAAGTGATCATGAACACTTCCGGGTCGGATAAAAAGCTCCTTTCTTCAACCCGGAAGCACGTCGTTGCCTCTTGTCATGTGATCATGATGCACCTCCGGGTTATAGGGCAAGTAAGAGTCCGGCAGCCTCCCCACAGTGACTCCTAGTGGTCCCCAAGGTATCCAGCAGGGCTGTGCATATAAACTACATAGCCCATGAGGCCCTGCTGGAATTCGGGGAACGTCCACACTGTTGAGAGAGCTCCACCTAGCGGTCTGGGGGTGAGGGCCGGAATATTTAGCTGGCCACACACCACACTAGCTAAACCTGTTTAGTCTTGAGAGGAGAAGACTGCATAATGACCTAATCCAGGTCTTCAAAATCCTCAGTGGCATTGATAAAGTAGATCAAGCACAATACTTTCAACTAAACAGTGAATTATTTACTCAAGGATGCAAGTGGAAATTAAGGGCATTTAGGACGTAAGCCAAGAAGCACTTCTATATGCAAAGAGGTGTGGGACTCTAAAGCAAACTACCAAGCTGAAACTTTTACCTTTAAAAAGTATCTAGGTGAGATGTTGGGACATTTTAGCTATTATCTAAACAAATGAGGTTGATGGATTGCAAAGTCTCCACTCATTTGTCAAATTTCTTATATAATGTAGATAATATTAGGCTTGGGCAATAATGGCTATTATCATAGAGATATTTCCAGCCTTGACCCAAAATGTTATTTTTTTGCTTTAAAATGATGATTGGCAAATGATTTCTTGCATACGTTCGAAAATAAAAACAATTTCCAGAACTAGGCAACGTGAACTCATTAACTAGGAACTAAAAATCACTAACCAGCTATTTCAAGATGGCTAATTTAATTGCAAAGAAGAAAAATAGTGCAGTTATTCGGCAATTTTTTTGGTTTTAAGCCAGACGAAAAAGGGAGACAGGAAATTTAACCAAACACTGTTTGTCTTCAGGGAGCACATGGCAAAGAGCTTTGCTGATGGATTTAGTGCTTGATGAATGGAAAATCGAAGAATAGTCCATAGCCTGCATTACAATGAATTAATGAACTAAAAAGAGTGTCAAGGTAGAAATCGGAGCATTGCCATTCAGTTTTGGTGGCATAACTATGAGAAGCTCATTTAAGGACAGAAAGTTAAGGTGTCTTGGAACAGGCACCAGCAATTAGGCATGTTATATATGATTAGAGGTGAGCACCATCTCTCAAATGGTAAAATATTAGTGTATATGAGTCTGTGAATGTTGCACTGAAGCCCACTGCTGTACTGACAGATGTTCATCAGGAGAACAGTGTGTAACACTTTCTCTGTTAGTACTTAGCCTTATATCAATAACCAATATCTATGGCAATCAATGAAGATTACTTGCATCGTCAATGTACTTTCCTTTGCCAACGATTTGACCAAGTGATTAAACACATTGAAAATATACTATGCACTTGTGTTCCAATTGTATATGGACAGGCTGTAAATACACTACATTTACTTAATCCAAACACATTTTCATTCTCAAAATGTAAATTAGGAACCTGACAACATCCTCTGTTGTTGGGTTTAATGTGATAGGTGCACCGTTTCGAAGGTCAATGGAAGAAGCTATTTGCAACATATTTTTAAGAGAAGACGAGAGAGACAGAGGGTTTACTATTGTAGTTGAAGTTGAGCACTTGTAACAGTGCTTTGAGAAAACATTGGTGTGATCAGTCTGGATGTATGAACAGAATCAAGACTGGCGAGAAATATTCCTGCTTTGATCTGCTGTCCAAGCCTGCAAAAGACTCAATGTTGCTGAGAAGAAAAGATATAAGATTTCAGAAATATATATTTGCAAAAAGCATGTTGCAGCTGGCTTCATGATATATTGCCAGTAGTATTGGCTATAACATTATTAGAACATTAGAACGCTCTAGACGAGAACAGGCCATTCAGCCCAACAAAGCTCGCCATGTCCTATCCACTTATTTCTTCGAGTTTTGAAAGTCCCCAATGTCTTACTGTCTACGACACTACTTGGTAGCTTTTTCCAAGTGACTATCATTCTTTGTGTAAAGTAAAACTTCCTAGTACAGTGCATCAGGAAAGTATTCACAGCGCATCACTTTTTCCACATTTTGTTATGTTACAGCATTATCCCAAAATGGATTAAATTCATTTTTTTCCTCAGAATTCTACACACAACACCCCATAATGACAAAGTGAAAAAAGTTTACTTGAGGTTTTTGCAAATTTATTAAAAATAAAAAAATTGAGAAAGCACATGTACATAAGTATTCACAGCCTTTGCCGTGAAGCTCGAAATTGAGCTCAGGTGCATCCTGTTTCCCCTGATCATCCTTGAGATGTTTCTGAAGCTTAATTGGAGTTCACCTGTGGTAAAGTCAGTTGACTGGACATGATTTGGAAAAACACACACCTGTCTATATAAGGTCCAATAGTTGACAGTTCATGTCAGAGCACAAACCAAGCATGAAGTCAAAGGAATTGTCTGTAGACCTCTGAGACAGGATTGTCTCGAGGCACATATCTGGGGAAGGTTACAAAAAAATTTCTGCTGCTTTGAAGGTCCCAATGAGCACAGTGGCCTCCATCATCCGTAAGTGGAAGAAGATTGAAACCACCAGGACTCTTCCTAGAGCTGGACGACTATCTAAACTGAGCAATTGGGGGAGAAGGGCCTTAGTCAGGGAGGTGAGCAAGAACCCAATGATCACTCTGTCAGAGCTCCAGAGGTCCTCTGTGGAGAGAGGAGAACCTTCCAGAAGGACAACCATCTCTGCAGCAATCCACCAATCAGGCCTGTATGGTAGAGTGGCCAGATGGAAGCCACTCCTTAGTAAAAGGCACATGGCAGCCCACCTGGAGTTTGCCAAAAGGCACCTGAAGGACTCTCAGACCATGAGAAAGAAAATTCTCTGTTCTGATGAGACAAAGATTGAACTCTTTGGTGTGAATGCCAGGTGTCATGTTTGGAGGAAACCTGGCACCATCCCTATAGTGAAGCATGGTGGTTGCAGCATCATGCTGTGGGGATGTTTTTCTGCGGCAGGAACTGGGAGACTAGTCAGGATAAAGGGAAAAATGACTGCAGCAATGTACAGAGACATCCTGGATGAAAACCTGCTCCAGAGCACTCTTGACCTCAGACTGGGGTGACGGTTCATCTTTCAGCAGGACAACGACCCTAAGCACACAGCCAAGATATCAAAGGAGTGACTTCAGGACAACTCTGTGAATGTCCTTGAGTGGCCCAGCCAGAGCCGGACTTGAATCCGATTGCACATCTCTGGAGAGATCTTAAAATGGCTGTGCACCGACGTTTCCCATCCAAGCTGATGGAGCTTGAGAGGTGCTGCAAAGAGGAATGGGCGAAACTGGCCAAGGATAGGTGTGCCAAGTTTGTGGCATCATATTCAACAAGACTTGAGGCTGTAATTGCTGCCAAAGGTGCATTGACAAAGTATTGAGCAAAGGCTGTGAATACTTATGTACATGTGATTTCTCAGTTTTTTTTATTTTTAATAAATTTGCAAAAACCTCAAGTAAACTTTTTTCACGTTGACATTATAGGGTGTTGTGTGCAGAATTCTGAGGAAAAAAATGACTTTAATCCATTTTGGAATAAGGCTGTAACATAACAAAATGTGGAAAAAGTGATGCGCTGTGAATACTTTCTGGATGCACTGTATTTGTGTGAAATTTACCCTTAACAAGTTTCCAACTGTGTCCCTGTGTTCTTGATGAACTCATTTCAAAATATCAGTCTCGATCCACTGTACTAATTCCCTTCATAATTTTAAACACTTTAATCATATCACCTCTTAATCTTCTTTTGCTTAAACTGTATAGGCTCAGCTCTTTTAATTTTTCCTCATAATTCAACCCCTGTAGCCCTGGAATCAGCCTAGTCGCTCTTCTCTGGACATTTTCTAGTGCAGCTATGTCCTTTTTGTAGCCTGGAGACCAAAACTGCACACAGTGCTCAAGATGAGGCCTCACCAGTGCATTATAAAAGTTGAGCATAACCTCCTTGGACTTGTACTCCACACATCATGCTATATAACTTAACATTCTGTTAGCCTTCTTAATGGCTTCTGAACACTGTCGGGAAGTTGATAGCTTGGAGTCCACTATGACTCTTAAATCCTTCTCATAAGGTGTACTCTTGATTTTCCTATGTGTAATACTTTACATTTACTGACATTAAATTTCATCTGCCACAAATCTGCCCAAGCCTATATGCTATCCAAGTCCTTCTGTAATGATATAACAGATTCTAAATTATCTGCTAATCCACCTATCTGGGTATCATCTGCAAACTTAACCAGCTTGTTACTTATATTCCTATCTAAATCATTTATATATATTAAAAAAAGCAGCGGACCTAGCACTGGCCCCTGTGGAACACCACTCTTAACATCGGCTAGTTCTGTTGAGATTCCTCGCACCCTCACCCTCTGCTTCCTGTGTCTAAGCCAATTCTGCACCCATCTAAAAACATCACCCTGAACTCCCACTTCTTTTAATTTGATGCCCAACCTCTCCTGTGGCACCTTATCAAATGCTTTCTGGAAGTCCAGATAAATAATATCATATGCTCCACTTTGATTGTATCCTTTTGTTGCCTCCTCATAGAATTCAAGCATGTTAGTAAAACACGACCTCCCTCTTCTGAACCCGTGCTGACTGTTCAGAATAACTCCTGTCCTTGCCAGGTGTTGCTTAATCTTATTCTTTATAATTCCTTCCATTAATTTTCCTGTGATGCATGTTAAGCTTACTGGTCTATAGTTGCTTGGATCTGCTCTGTCACCCTTTTTATATAATGGGATGATATTTGCCATTTTCCAGTCCTTCGGAATCTCTCCAGTGTGTAGTGACTTCCTAAAAATATGTGTCAAGGGTTTATATATGTACTCACTAGCCTCCTTAAGAACTTGAGGGTAAATATTATCTAGTCCTGGTGATTTGTTTGATTTCAGCTTATTTAATCTGAGCAGCACTTCTCCCTCTACAAATTTCCAAATCACTCAGTACCTCCTTAGTAGTCCCTGTTACCTCTGGGAGGTTATCTGCTTGCTCACTTGTAAACACCTCAGAAAAATGTAAGTTTAGGGCATCTGCTATTTCACTGTCTGTATCTTTTAATTCCCCTTTACTATTTCTGATGCACTTGACCTCCTCCTTGACTGTTCTTTTACTACTAAAATACTGAAAGAATCTCTTAAGGTCGTCTTTTGCTTTATCTGCTATATTCTTCTCCAACTGTCATTTAGCCTCCCTGATATCCTTCTTAATGGTTGCCCTCGTGTTCTCATACGCTCTATGATTCACTTTGCAGTCATTAGTCTTATATGCCTTATAAAGCAGTTTTTTTCCTTTGCAACTTCTTTTTTTAAATCTTTATTAATCCACTGTGTAGTTTTTTTTAGTTTCCTGTTAATTCCAAATTTAGGTATGGATCTGTTCTGCATTACATGTAAAACATGTATAAACCTTTTTCACTGCTCCTCGACTGTCTCCACACTTAAAAGCTTATCCCAATGTATCCTACTTAGACATTGTTGCATCTGCTCAAAATTAGCCCTACAAAAGTTCAACTTAACAATTTTAGTCTTTGCATCTGTACTCTTACAAAATATTGAGAATTGTATTACATTATGGTCACTTGACCCTAGTGGTTCAATCACCTCTACACCCTCAATTCTATCCTGATTATTACAAAATGCTAAATTCAGACAGGCTTCACCCCTTGTTGGTGCTTTAACATGCTGTGTTAACAAACAGTCACTGATTACTTCTAAAAACTCCTGCTCTTGTGCTCCTCCATCTGCAAGGTTATCCCAGTTAATATTTGGATAATTAAAGTCCCCCATGACTATAATATCTCCCTGTAATCTTGCCTTTTTGATATTACTAAAAAGATGTGTGTTGAAGTTACTGTCTGAATTGGGTGGTCTACAACACACTCCTAAAATAAGACCTCTTTCCCTAATATTTTCCAGGCGAAGCCACATGTCCTCACTAAGATGGGGATCATCATCCAACTGAAGAGGATTTACATTTAAATCCTGTTTGGCATAAACAGCAACCCCACCTACTTTTCTGTTCTGTCTATCCTTCCTAAAAAATGTGTACAGTAATCCCTCGCTATATCGCACTTCGACTTTCGCGGCTTCACTCTATCGCGGATTTTATATGTAAGCATATTTAAATATATATTGCAGATTTTTTGCTGGTTCGTGGATTTCTGCAGACAATGGGTCTTTTAATTTCTGGTACATGCTTCCTCAGTTGGTTTGCTCAATTGATTTCATACAAGGGACGCTATTGGCAGATGGCTGAGAAGCTACCCAACTTACTTTTCTCTCTCTCTCTCTCTTGCTCTGACATTCTCTTCTCCTGACGGAGGGGGTGTGAGCAGGGGGGCTGTTCGCACCCTAGACGATATGGACGCTCGTCTAAAAATGCTGAAAGATTACCTTCACGTTGCTCCCTTCTGTGCAGCTGCTTTGTGAAGCGACATGCTGCATGGTGCTTCGCATACTTAAAAGCTCGAAGGGCATGTATTGATTTTGATTGTTTGTTTTTATCTGTCTCTCTCACTCTCTCTCTGACAGTCTCTGCTCCTGACGGAGGGGGTGTGAGCTGCTGCCTTCACTGCAACTGCTCTGTGCCGCGGTGCTTCGCATACTTAAAAGCCAAACAGTCCTATTGATTTGTTTGCTTTTCTCTCTCTCTCTGACATTCTCTGCTCCTGATGCACACTCCTTTGAAGAGGAAGATATGTTTGCATTCTTTTAATTGTGAGACGGAACTGTCATCTCTGTCTTGTCATGGAGCACAGTTTAAACTTTTGAAAAAGAGACAAATATTTGTTTTCAGTGTTTGAATAAAGTTCCTGTCTCTCTACAACTTCCTGTGTTTCTGTGCAAATCTGTGACCCAAGCATGACAATATAAAAATAACCATATAAACATATGGTTTCTACTTTGCGGATTTTCAGCTTTCGTGGGGGGTTCTGGAATGCAACCCCCGTGATCAAGGAGGGATTACTGTATCCCTCTATGTTACACTCATCCTCATCTTTGTTATTTAGCCAGGTTTCAGTTATTGCTACAATATCATAATTATGCTCTGCTACATACAACTCCAACTCCCTTACCTTATTTTTGATACTTCTAGAATTAAGGCAAGCTATTCGTAATGTGTTACTCCTTCTACATTTAAATGTTTGCTTAGAATTTACATTACTATGCATTTTTATTTCTACACCATTGTTTGTTCTTCCATGTATAGATCTAAACCTGGCCTGTCCTAAACTCACTGCTCCACTCACCCCCATTCCATAGTTTAAACCAGCGGTTAAACCCAAGCTGTACAAGGGGGGCGTCGAATAAATGAACAAGACATCAAAATACATTTTTTACATTTTTATTTCAAATTTAAATTTGCAAGCATATAATCACAACAAATGCATTATAACTAAAATTAAAATAAAACATTTCTAAGGCATAGATCTAATGACTAATTCCGAGCGGCACTGCTGCTGCCGCTTTTATAGTCGCGTATTTTCAATCCAGAAAGTTCGAGACGTATCGTTATCTGTCGTGAACATTCAGGTAACAGTAGATCAAGTAATAATGCGGCGCAACTGCACCCCATTGGCAGCATAGCCAATATTGCCAAATTGAGTTAAATAATTTACTGTGTATTGGGTTATTTTCATGATATAACTAACAGTGGTATAATATTTGTCGGACGCGCACAGATTGACTTCATCGGTGTCCTTGTTTACGAAATTTTAAAAAATTAAAACATATTTAATCATTTCTTTACATAAAAAAATAATTAATAAGAACAAATAATTTATTCTTTGTTTTTGGTATTAGAATTACTACCAAAAATCACACAAGGCATTTTAACAGTTATTAAAGCACTTTAAAAAAAAATAAATTGTAAATATTTCATTGAAGTCAGCCGAACACATGCAAATCTTATGGAAGTAAAAATGATAGGATACCGCGACACCACACGAGTATCATACCTTTGTTAGTTGTATCATGGGTTATTCTCATCTATCTTATATTATGCAGGGGGCGCAGAATTATTCCAAGTAGAAAAGGGGGGAGGCGCAAAATACAAAAGTTTGAGAACCGCTAGTTTAAACAATCCTCGACTAGCCTACACATATGCCTCCCCAATACATTGGTGCCCCTCCAGTTCAAATGTAACCCGTCACGGCGGAACAGGTCCTATCTGTTCTAAAAGGAGTCCCAATGCCCCGTAAACCTATACCCCTCTACCCTGCATCAAGATCTGAGCCATGCGTTAAGCCTTCTAATCTCCTCAATCTTACCTGGACTGATGCGTGGCACAGGCAGAACTTCGGAGAAGACTACCTTGTCAGTTCTGCTCCTCAGCTTGGCACCTAACTCCTTAAATTTGGATTGCAGAACTGACAGACTACCCTTATGTATGTCATTTGTTCCAACATGGACAATGACAACTGGATCGACCCCCGCTCTGGCCAAGAGCCTATCCACCCTACCAGGGAGGTCTCCCACCTGTGCTCCTGGAAAGCAACACACCGTGCGAGACTCTCTCTCTCTGGAGCACACCTGTGCTTCAATCCCCTTAATGATTGAGTCCCCAACTATCACTACCTCTCTCTTTTTGGGAACTAGTTTTGAGGTGGCCCGCTGGGGATCCTCATCCCTGTCTACCACCTCAGAATTATCAGAGACACCATCCAGCTCTGCAAGGACATGATAACGGTTTGACACTTCTAATTCTGGGGCTGATGCCCCCGGACAGTGTGCATCCTTTACCTTACGCCTTGTGACCGTGACCCACCTATTTCTACTTGTCTGGTCTAGAATCTCCTCCCGCACCACCTTGGGGGTGCACACTATCTCTCTAAAGGACACCTGCGCCAAGTCAGCCAATTCTCTATTACAACGCAGGTCAGCCAACTCCTCCTCCAGTTCAGCGACCCTGAGCTGGAGGTGCTGGATCAGCTGGCATCTCCTGCAGATGTAGCCCTCATAGACAACTGGCTCTTCCAAACCATCATCTAAAAAGTCCAACTTCGAACAGGTCTGGCATTGCACTGGCCTCATTATTAAAATTTGATGTGGTAGTAGTAAACTGCCTTAACTTTTTTTTCTCTTAAAATTAAATTTCTTCTTCTTTCGGCTGTTCCTTAACTTAAATGGTAACACTAAGATCTACTACAGATATTTTACACCTTTTCCCCTTAAGCTCCTGTACTGTTCTTCCTCTCAGCTGCCTACTATTTGTCTTTCTGTGAGGTTAACTTAACTTTTCTCTGTCTCTTCTCCTAAATTTGCGCTCCTCTTACTTATAAGCTCTCCACTCGCACTGTTAGTATTCCCCCATATTAATGACCACTTACGCTGTTGCCCACTTAACTGCTCTAACTCTGGACCGCTAAGGACTGTTTAATCTAAAATAAACACATAAATAAAACTTTACTACCTTATTTGCTCCTACAGCCCCTTGTGCCTGAATGTCGTCTTAACGCTGGCGGCTTACCTGAGCACTGCTGAGCCTTCCCCTTTTATTGCTTTGAAGTTTAAACTAAGGAATCGCTGTTACAAGGACGTGGTTATTTGCTTACAAATGCCGATATCAGTTACTGCTTCTTTCTACCCTACCTCCTCGATGCTAATTCAAATACAGATAACAGTACAAGTAACTTTTCCAAGCGCACCTCCAAACACCCAGCTACTTTTGCTCTTGTGCAGGCGAAAAAAAGTAAAAAAAAAAAAACCTTCTAAAGGAAAAAAAGCTTTAAAAATTCCCACACGGTTCCTTATCGGCAACCAAAACCCAAGTTTTTAAGAGCAAAATGTATTTTTTTTTATTTAAATCTTACACCACAGAACAGACCAAAAACTGTCAACAGCCTCTAGCGTTTGCAAAGCACACGTCAGCCTTAGTGACTTAGACACTGAGCCACTGCATTTGAGAAATGTGTTGTATTCTCCAATTACCTCAGCATCAGGCTCCCACAAAAAAAGTAACTCAGTGTGGTGACGCATTTGATGGCTCGCCTATCTCAATTAGTGCTCCAAAAAGAATTTGACACTGATTTTACAACCCAAAGAGATACCAGCACTTAATTTAACTCCAGGATAATTAAAAAAATACATATTATAGAAAGCAAATTTAATTTACATTCTTCAATACTGGGAAACGGTAGTGGTATCCATCAGTGCATCCTGTACTGCCCTGCTTGCATTTTGTGCTATTCTAAAATTAGAAGCACCAATAAAAATGGCAGGTGAGATTTGCTAAGATGTAGTCTGCTGTATGCTGTACACGCAAATTACCATCTAAGTTTTTTGTGAATTTTTTGCAATAAAAACCTTCTTGATTACTCAAGAAATACGTTTGGTTAATATGTTTGACTCGCCATGCTCATTTGCTCTGAAACAGTGTTACCAGCTAGGCTGATTTCTTCTTAGCCAACCATGTTCATACCTTGTCACAATATATGGCAATTAACAATGAGAACACCCTGTGGCCAAATTAAAAACTACAGGTATTACAATAAAAGCAATTTTGTCACTTTTCTATTAAAATGGTGTTTCAGCCTCAAAATCCCCACCCAAAATAATATAAAATCATCGATCAATGATGCTTAAGGAGACAATGATCGACTTGATAATTTTACATATCGCTAAATCCTAGATAATACCTATACCTAAACAATTACAAAGCAAACATTTCATTTGGACTTCTTTGCAAAGCTCATTTTACATCATCTTACCTTCTCTGTCTTTCAGATGAACCTGAAGTCTTCCATTCAAGGCTATGCTTCCCTTTGCTATTACCTAAAAAAAAAAAAGAAAAGAAAACTTAGTTAAAACTTACTGCAGTGAAATTGTGCCAACCCAGTAAACAAATCCATCAGTGCCATAAGATTTTATGTTAAATGCATTAGTCAACTGGTTTACTGAATCTTAAATGTTTTGTCCATGTCACCCAAGAACTGATTTGACATTAACTTCTGCATCTTTTTCCTTCACAAGTAATCCTGTTTTAATACTGAAACTTAAATAATAATGATATATCAAAGAATAAAAAATTGTAACTTCAAATAACTTATTTTTTACATCACCGCAGCATGTCCATTGTTATATGCTATATCTATAGTTTTCTCCGGTCAAGACAATGTCACTTCTCTTTCTGACTTTTTTCAATGCTGCAAGAATAATGTGTCAGTACAAAATATGTGTTTATTCTTAAAATACAGGAATAAAAAATGATCCAGTTATACCTTTCTGCTTCACAGTCACATTCACTTTTGGCTGAAAGTACTACCAAGATGTTTGAATATTCTTGGATTTTGTCTGAAAGCCCCAAGTTTCACTACATTTTTGGGATTAGCCAAAAACAAAATGTTAGGTAAAATGACTTTCTAAATTATTTGATTTCCTTCATACACCAAAAATAACAAGAAAACATGAAATGATTATTATTTTTAAAATATCACTGAAATAATGACTAGAGCCCACCCAGGTCTTTTTCTGAGCAGCAAATCATAATGGATGTGCATGATGTAAGCACTACCTAATCAAAATTTGTTTCTGCATTTTAAGTTTAACAAAGGTTAAAAAATCACCAAGTCAGTTTTTGTAATATTACCATACAAAAACATCATTATCACAATTACTAAATGTATTATTACACAAGAAAACTTCAAGGTTCTTGTAAAATTAAAAACATTGAATGATTCAAATAAAATTGATTCACAATGTTTAAGATTAGGAGAACCTCTTAATAAGATGGCAGTAATTGATGTAAATACAAATTACAGTGTCCCAGATTAAAATGTTTTTAAAGTTCTTCATTGACATAATTTAAGTTACTTTTTTATGTCTTTTCAATTTTTGTGTAATTTATTTTTCTTTTTTTTTGATGTTTAAATATTTCATTGATATGTTTTGTCCACCCTTTTGTGGTCCACTTGGGTTTGGACGCTTCCATGTTGCTTTGAAGACCAAGCCTCACTGATAGGATTGTGGCCGCGTATAATGCAGTGGGTGACATCAGCGGGCATGCACTATGAAGTGACGTTAGCCAGTACTGTTAGTATCCCTTGGTGGATTGCAGACTCATCCAAAAATCTTACTAATATTAGGATGTTTATTGCCCCTTTAACTCTCAGTTTGATTTTGGTCTTTGAAGATTTTTCCCTCATTGTCTTTTCTGGTTTTCACCTTTGCCTGCTTTTTGAAAAATAATTTTGTCTTCCTCTATTTTCTCTCCTCACATTAATTAAAAGCACATTCCACCCCAACCTTAAATTTAATAAAATACATTTTTCTGACAGCAATTTTAACTATGTTCTTCTAAGAATTAAAACCTTGGCTTTTCATATGATTAAATCCATTCATCCACCAATCCATATTCTAACCAGTTTATCCTATTCAGGGAAAATGGGGAGCTGGTGCCTAGTCTGGCAACACTGGGCACCAAGTGGCAAACCATGCTAGACAGGGAATTAGTGCACACAGCTACTTTAGAATTGCCAATTAACTTATCATGTGGGTCTATGGAGAAAATAGATTGTAAGGAAAGAAAAGCCTGTGAAGACTTGAGGAAAGCATGTGGCTCCACACAGAGCTAACTCTGCCATGATTAGAATCTGGTCTCTAGGAGCTGTGAGGACACAAGTAAACATTTATTTTTACAATTCAAGTGCAGTTTAAATGCAACTTCAAAGTGAATAGACATAATAGCAAACATATACCATTAAGATTTTTTCTCTGCTACTCACTTGGTAGAAGAACTCAACATATGTTGCCCCCGCCTCAAGCTCATTTCTTCTTATGATGTAGTCCACGATGACTTTTGCTTTTCTGTTACATTTAAGTTCTCCACTAATGTGATGAATTTTTACAAAACTTTTGCTTTTAGAGTAAAAGGGACTTATCAAAAGTGATGCACTACTGTAACTGGGAAACAAAACACCAGCAGTGTTGCTTTCCTCGCTCTTTTTGTAATATGCCTGTAAATTAAATTAAAAAAAATTTTTTGAGTGGAATTATATAAGAAAGAAGGTTGTAAAAATATAGAGCATATAATTTATCTACTTAACATATTATTTCCTGTTAGTTTTATCTTTTACTAAAACATATTTTGAATGTCCACTCAGGTTTTTCTTTATTTCAGATTGATTATTTTGATGATATGTGATCAAATTCAGTTATTGAATATTATTGTATATTTCAAAATAATTACCCCTATACAGTATTACATTGCTTTAATTTTGTGCATTAATCTTTCCAAAATGTTGGAGCATGTGATTTCTGCTGAACTCAATCACCTTCCACTGCTAAAGAAAGAACAAGCAAACAGAACTGAGATCATGTTTAATCGGGTTCAATTTATAGTATAACATCTTCTTGTTTAAATTTTAATGAAATGCCAGTGGATTCATGGAAGGACCTATTAACAAAAAGTCTTTATACTATAAGAAATAGGGTAACTCAGTTTAATGAGACAAGCTTTGGAAAGGATACATACCCATAGTCTAACACTGTCAGTACCCCATGATGAAGTGTTCAGTGAGAAGAAGGCCACACCATTCTTCCTTGTGTTTAATTGCTTAGTTTTTTTCAGTCCATTTTGTTCAATTTCAAGAAACACTTGATCATTAGCAACTGGAGAGGAACCAGTTTTTTTCACCTTTATCTAATGAATAAAGAATATTTCTTTACAAACACACTATAATCTCAATATACTTAAGCAGTTAAGGCATATATACTGCATACCATCACTGATAAATAAAAGTACTGGCAAAGCAAGGGTATAATATACTGTATATTGCTGGTGTATATGATTTCTGTTGTTCCTCGATCACCCATAGTGTGGGTGTATACATATTTATCTATTTATGTATTCATTTATTTAAAGAGCCTCTGTAAAAAGCTAAATTTTCCCAAGGGAATGAATAAAGTTCATTCGTTCAGTCATTTGCTCATTCATTCACTCTGTCTATCTATTTATCTGTTTATCTGTCAACGCTGTTATTCCAGGAGAGTACTTTTCCACCAGAAAAACAGCTTTAAAGTTAATATCTCAAATAAGAAATGGGGGACTGAATGAAGAGGCATCCAAAACCCTCCTTTGGATGAAACAATTAACCCTTTCTTCAACATTCATAAAAATGTGTGAAAGTTCTAACAGCTCAGAAAAAAAAAATTGTCATCATTTATAAGATAAGCTGATACTTTTCATCATTATTATTTTAGGACTGTTCAACAAACCTGTTCAAACATGAGGAAATCTGATTGATCACATATTGACAAGTTCTGTGAATAGCATTGTGTTCCAATGGAAGACTTGTGAAGGTGACTAATGAGAAATATTTGTCATTTCTTCTGTTTACAATATCTGAAGTCAGGATAGGTCTCCTGATAAACAAATTAAGTACTCTAAACATTTGATGTTATTCTCATTTGCCAGTATTTGTTTTTAATTTCCCAGGTGGGAAGTTTGTTTTACCATTGTCTTAAGTTTTTTAACTTTAGCCATAGCTATATTAATGAACAGTATCCCCTGTTCCTTATCAGTATATTCATTACAAACTCACCTAAAACCAGACTTCCAATTAACCATCATGACTGCAAATGAAAATTCAGCCCAATAAGCACTAATAACATTTTTGTTTTATCTGAGAAATAAAGCTCAAAATGTTGCATGTTACAGATGACAATATAAAATAGATGCAGCTCGTCATTTTGTGGTCATGTGCCTCACGTGCTAGTGGTGATAAATATGTAAAATTATACTTTATAAAATGTCAAAATAGGTTATTGTGGTGGCAGGGAATGGCGACATGTTGCATTTCGATCAGACATGTAAGCAAGAGTTTTACTATAATCTGTGTAGTATTAATACTACAAATACTTATTGCAAGCAAGTGTAATGTTGATGAAACTGTTAGTGGTTTTGCCTCATAGTTCATGGGACTTTAGTCAATCTATGTGTATATTTTAAATTTTCTTTTGATGCCTGTGTGCATTCTTAAGTTTCCTTAAAAATATGAAGGATGTGTACACTGGTTGATTTGATGACTATAAATTGACCCAGTGTGAGTGTGCATTCACTCTGCAATGTACTTGTGTCCATGGCTGGATTCTGCCTATTGCTGTTTGATTAGTCCCTGATTAATTCCAATGCTGAAAGAACTAACCTATTTCAGAAAATGTAATGATGGAGAGATTTAAAACAAGTGCCAATCAGTCATCAGCACATAATCATGGGAGTATTTGAATGTAAATTGGACATTGCACCCTTGATGTCAATAAATATGCGGTTAATGACTCCTACAGGATAATCAGAAAAGGTCAAGGACTCTAGATTTTGAGCTCTATAAATTCAAGAAATCCAGTAATCAAGTGTTTTCTCAGTATTTGAAAACATAAAAGTGCCTAAAGATCATTACACCTCCAAAGTGACACAATGTCAAATGTACAATAAAACTTAAAAGGAGCTATTATCGAGGAAAATGGTTAAGGGCTAGTAGTAAGACATAGGATGCAACAAAAAAGCTGCATCATGATGGTCTCACTTAGTGTACTCATCATCACTACCATCATCAGTAATGTGACTTGTTTTCTGTTTGGAAGGTTGGATATATCTGAGTACCAATCACCTAGCATTTACTAATGGATCATTACATCAGTGATCTGAATGTTTGGTAGAAAATAAGCAGGATAAAAATAATTGTTTAAAAAATAAAAATACACCATATTTCCAAGCTAAACACCTACAATGTCCTTCATAATGAAACAATTTTAAAGTATGCTATGCTGATAAAGATATCAGATAAGCAAAACAAAAATAATAATATACAAGCACCTTGACCATAATCAGATGGAATGGAATTCAAAAAGTTTGTACTCCCTCTCAATCCATGAGTTTAATTTGGATAATAAGTATTATTTTATTTAAACTAATACTTTTTAATTTTTATATTGAGATCAGTTTCATTTTCCAACTGATTATACTCCATAATGATACCAGTGGTCTTTCTGGTTACTCAGAGCAAGACTGAGGATACAAATGAGAATTTGACACCTATGTAATATTTCAAAGAACAATTCATGCGGAGCACAATTCTTAAAAGAAATTTCATTAGTTTTCAAAAAAGTTAGTAAAAATGATGCACTGGTTATAAAAGATATACGAGAAATTTATAGTTTTCATTTTAGTTCAAGTGAAAACAGATTACTCCATGACTTACCTTTCCTTTGAAAGGAATTCCTTGTTTGTATGAGTTTCCTGTATCTATAAAATTTACATTAACCAAAACATGGGTGAATATTGTAGTAGAACTTGCTTGGAGCTTAACACCTTTTCAAAAAAGATATTAGAAGAGTCAGCCTGATGGGAGACAAAAATTGCCTATATGAAAAGTGCTTTTACTTCTATGAAGTTCATGGGTGGTCCAAAAGACAGGTTAGGAATAAATTTGAAAAAAATAACAAATACAAAAGGAAATGCTAAAATGTCCTTCTCACTATGAAGATTACCTGGACTGGTTATTGCCTTGAGTACCAAAAACAGAAAAATCAGATAAGGTCAAAATGTATAGTTTTCTGTTGTTGTAAATTTTTTGTCTGGTGCAAGCCAATATAACATTCCCAGACACAATTATCTCTTTTATCAAATAAACTGGTGGTAAAAGTTTATTGTAGGTATTTTCTCAATATGTTTGTAAACATTTTGGAGTTTTAAGTGTTGTGTTTTATAATGTTTTTTTGATCCATTAAAAAAACACAGACAAACAAAGCAATGAAAAAAGCAGAGCTGCAGAGCATGCTGGAGCTGATTATCCTTTTTGAGCAGATATCTAAAGTATAAATGAAAGTGAAAAAAAATGTACTGGTATTATAAAGGAACTATGACTTCTGTAACTGTTTACAAAAGACAATCAAAAAGAGATTATTTCAGAGTCCATCCTTTATCTCTCTTTAGCCTTCTGCTACATCCATCCATCCATGTTCCAAACCCACTTGATCCTGATCAGGATCACAGATCATATTCCAGCAAGCATAGGGCACAAGGCATTGCAGGTTAAATACCACACCTTTCATTATTATTGGGATAAGTCTAATCAGTATTGGAAACTTTACTTGAAAGTTAAAGAATATAAGTCTTACTTAAAAATTAGAATGTTAGCAGAAGGGCAGCACGGTGGCGCAGTGGTAGCGCTGCTGCCTCGCAGTAAGGAGACCCGGGTGTGCTTCCCGGGTCTTCCCTGTGTGGAGTTTGCATGTTCTCCCCGTGTCTGCGTGGGTTTCCTCCGGGTGCTCTGGTTTCCTCCCACAGTCCACAGACATGCAGGTTAGGTCAACTGGCGATTCTAAATTGGCCCTAGTGTGTGCTTGGTGAGTGCATGTGTGTGTGTGTCCTGTGGTGGGTTGGCGCCCTGCCCGGGATTGGTTCCCTGTCTTGCGCCCTGTGTTGGCTGGGATTGGCTCCGGCAGACCCCTTGACCCTGTGTTCGGATTCAGCGGGTTGGAAAATGGATGGATGGATGGATGGATGTTAGCAGAACAAAGACTGTAAGAAAATAAGACTGTTTTGCAATACCTGTTTGCTTTGTAAACCACTCATACACAGCCAGAGTGAACCTGCTCATCTGCGCAAACAAAGCACATACTGTATACTCTATATTTTTTTCAGGAGGTGTACATTTTCCCTTAAGTCATTTGCATTTTGGTTCAGGTTCATCAGCAAAGGGGAGAGAAAACATAGAAAATGATATGATAGGCAAAAAGCGTTGACAAGATATTACTCAGTACTATATGCATCCGATTATAAAAGGATGTTCTGTGTAGCACACTAAGACTAATTTAAAAGAAAAAACTGAAAATTAGATAACCACCTGTCCCCTCTTCAACCAATTCAGCATCAGCTTTGAAAACGTTTTCATATCTTGTGGAATTCAATGCAAATCCTTCAAGCTCCACAACTTGAGTTGTACAGCCAGACTTGTTGGTCTAAACAGGAAAAGAATTGTATACATCATTAGCACTTTTAATTATAAAATGTACATCAATGCAATAAACCAACTTATTTACTTTGTTTTAATCATTTACCTAGTTTCTGAACTTGCTTATTGTCTTACAAGGTCATGTAGGTCTAGGTCCTATTCCATTAGAAATAATGTAAAGTGGCAGAATTAGCTTCTAATAGAATTCAAGCTTATTGCAAACAAACATAAACTATGTTCATTTAACAGTATGTAGTGCCAGACTACAACAATAAACATTCCAAGACCATTTACAAGTACACATATAAAGTTATTCTGTTTACATACATTTTCTTTACAGATTGATTTGGAGATGCAATTGTGGTTTACAGTCCAGTTCCTCATTCATTACACTACACTTTTTACCAAGGCACATTCACTCCAACCAAATTAATTCAGAATCTCCAGACAACTGTGATGGACAGCACGGACTGACAACCCTTCCAGGATAAACCCTGTAACCTTACTTGGCACTGACTGCCTCCCAAGAGTGCATGCTCTCCCAATACACTGGGTGGAACATTTCTGGGCCAGAATGGCTCTTAAAGGGCATGCTGGGAGTTGCAGTCCCATGGGGCAGCCCTGCTGAGCTCTGTAAGCACCAACAGGGGGAGCTCCTGGGTATGGCTGTCTATACCTTCAGGGGCTTCCACCTGACCCAGGAATGCATCCTCGGAATGCATCCTCCTTGACTCTGGAAGTTCTCCTGGGTCCAGTATGAAAGGGTCCACCACTGACCACTCTGTAGTCAGAGTTGGGAGTTGGATGAGACTGCGTGGGAGGTGTGGAAGTAGAACGAGAAACATATTATTTTATTGTGTGGCCTGGAAGGGAGAAAACTGGAACCCTGTGGAGTTATTCTTTGAAATAAATGTCTTGTATTTGAACTCAAGACTGTGTTGTGCAGTTGTGTCTGGAAGTTTGGGCTGCTGCAATGCCCCATACAGTACACACAACTCAATAACATATAACTAGATTGCATTATTAGACAAATCCTAATAGGAGTACAAAAAGCATGCATTCAAAATCCAAACACAAGACAGCACATTCAGGAGCCTTGCTGGAGCTGAATGGGAGACATCTATAGGATGCTTATTAAAATTAAATTTAATCAAATATTATACTTTGACAAAATTGACCTTGTAATATTTTCCAGCAGCTATGTGAAATTACTCACCTTTGTTTATGTTGTAAAGCAAAAGTACAAAACTAATGAGGCTGAAATTTAAACAACTCTGCAGGGAATATAAAAATGAGATGGAGGAGGAAAGTACAAGATTTCTGGGTGGGATAATAAAAAAGGTTAGGTTAAAGTACACAAGTTGCTCAGAAGCTGAAAAGTAGGGAAAGACTAATCTTAAATTTGTTGCTGAGATAAAAGTGTTTACTATTCAAAATACTTACCATTAGGCAAAAAATACCCTTTATTATAATCTGACAATGCTAAAGAATGATTCAGTGAACTGCAACAAACAGACAGCAGTAAGCAAAAATAGACAAGTATGATGGACACAGACAAATTCAGTAGTCACAGTTAAGCAAAACCAGGAAATTTAATTTCACAGGCAAATTGTGACAATGTAATATTGGGAATATAATAAAATAAATACGCCGGTTTTAATCTGATGGCCGGAACCAGATACAGAATGAGGATTATAAAACATTGAGTGTAGCATCTCTCAGATATGATTTCAGCTGTACAAGAAAAAGGAAAACTTTCAAACATCAAAGATTTCACTCACAATACTGTTATGCTTTTGGCAAATCTCATTTTCTTGGTTACTTGAATTCCAGGAACCTAAGGCTTTTCGGCAAAAAGTCAGTTTCACATTGCCTACAACTGGTTTTCCATATGTATACCTAAAGAAGAAAAAGTATAGCTCTGTCTTCTATCATTTATTCACAGCCACACATTATTAAAGATATAAAACAAATCAGAAGCAGTTGCATGCAGGTTGTTGATGCTTTTACTAAATCCATCAAATATGAACCTAATTTACTGATCTCTAAACACCCTGTGTAAACATTTTTAAAAGAATAAATCTTCTTCTTAAAAAAAAAATCCGACAAACTGCACGCATTTCATTTGTGTTTTACTTACTTTCCACAGACTTGAACACTGACTTGGGTGTCTTTAATGGTCACTATTTTCGGCAGGTTAATCAGAACCTCATACTTTGGAAGAACTGCATATGGAGGCAAAAAAGTAAGTACTGTTATTTAAATACATTAAGGTGCATGAAAACAAGAGATAAAAGCATGCATGTAGGACAAACTAAACTATCTATCTATCTATCTATCTATCTATCTATCTATCTATCTATCTATCTATCTATCTATCTATCTATCTATCTATCTATCTATCTATCTATCTATCTATCTATCTATCTATCTATCTATCTCTGTCTGTCTGTCTGTATGTCTGTCTGTCTGTGTCTGTGTCTGTGTCTGTCTGTCTGTCTACCTGCCTGCCTGTGAAGTATTTCAGCTGGATAATATTACATTTAAAATAGCATGTGGTAAAGTGTATGACTTGCTTTTGTATTTGTTACTTTTTATTATTAGTATTAAATGAGTGTAATACTCTTTTACTTTCTCAGAATCCAATCTTATTTCTATTCTGCCAAAATATATTTTCTAAATAATATAAAAGTTTTCTACAAACACCATGCGTTTGGTATGCACAGTCATGGAATATATTAATATTGTAAGACTATTTTTCCTAGGTCCTCTAGGCAAGGCACTATTTTAGAATATCAGAACAATGACATTTTTTAAATGGAACTGTCAATTCCAAATCAGACGCTGTTACAAGAAAAGGAAAAGTTTGATTTACTACCACATAGGATGAAAACTGATAGTAATCACAGGTGCTAGGGATGTGAATACAAATATTAAGCTGATTTGAAGATGTAAACCATTTAGGAAATCCCAGAAGTGTTAGACCCTTTCCCACAACATTAAAAAATGTACTTTATAGAGAAAATAAGATTTCAATATATATCCATCCATCCATTATCCAACCCACTATATCCTAACTACAGGGTCATGGGGGTCTGTTGGAGCCAATCCCAGCCAACACAGGGCGCAAGGCAGGAAACAAACCCCGGGCAGGGCGCCAGCCTACCGCAGTTCAATGTATATTCAAAATCAAAATTGCACAACTGAGTCATGTCAAGTAATATAAATAGCAAAACAACCTTTGACAGACAGGGTAAAATAGGTTGCAGATCGCATTCTCGTTGGTCCTTCTCATTTCAAGCGCACAATCAATAGATCTAAATACAGAAAATTTGCACACTTGCTCCTTTTATAACTCAGCCATGGAAGCAATGGTGAGGTTCAAGTCAGGCAGAGAGCAAACAAAGTAGACTGAAAGCTTGAGACTAAGATGCAGGAGTGTATACACTAAGAAAATACCCTTCTCAGTTTCAGGACACAATGATGTGAATACAATAAGAATTTGTTTATCATCATATACAGCAGTTGTTGATCTCAGTAATCTGTTGCTGCTTTAAAATTATACCATTGAAGTCTTAGCTTGCAACTGGCCTGCTTTTACTACTTACAGGTAGGTTGGTGATACACAGAGCAGTATGTCAATCTTTCTTAAAATCCTTTCAAAATAAAATTCAGAAACTTTTTAAAGTGTTGTGCCTAAAACCAACATGTTTGTGCTCATACAGTTCTCTGTCTCTCTTTTCTCCTAAAAGAGTTGTGACAGGAGCTACTGAGCACTTTTCATGTTATTTAAGTACTTTAATTTCCTTTTAAAGACTATGTATAGTTAATGTGACTGCATTCAAAACTCCGTCATTCTTCTTACTTAACAAAAAGGTGCTATCATATTTCATGTAGCAATTTAGAAAAAGTATATTAAATGGCTCATTTTATTTTATAGTTGTTTTGTGTTTTGGTGAATGGCTTAAATCATCTCTATAATACTTATAATATCTAATACAATGTAAATGCCAAGTAAATGGGTGTTATACAGTACTGTATATTTTAGGGAATAATGACAAGAAGATTGCTTTTCTTTAATGACCTGAAATAAAAATACATATAATAAAACAGAATATTTAAAAGACAAGTACATATAGAAAATATAATTATAAATAAAGAAAAAAATACATTTATTTTCTCCTTCTCTCTCACACACACTGTGTTAACAATCCGATTATAGATGCTGACACTTTGAAGGATGCTCAATAATACTGTAATGGCCTTAGGATCGAGAGGCTGAGGAATGGAATTATCTCCTTTAGGCTGATTGCTGGTGAGTAGCCCTAAATAGAACAGTTTGCTTTCTTCAGCACTGTTTCTGCCATGTTCAGGTCTTCAGCAACATCATACCCTCCCAGCTGGTTTGTCCCTTTGGACCCTCATGCACATCTCCTCACTACATTGGACAGATACAACCTTTTTTTCCACACTGTTCCCCCAGCTATCAGTGAGCCTGCCAAAGCCCAGAGTCCAAATCCGAGAATCGAAAGTGGCCAAACATCTGGCCCAATTGGATGTGGTAGCTGGGAGAAGTGATCAAAGTGCTGTGAAAATGCTGTGTCCATGCCCCACCACCCTTGCTTGTGGTTCAAAAGGCTGCTTTATGGCTGGCTTCTCTAAGCATTCCTGCACCCTCAGAGAGTCACAGGTCTAAAACTTGGGGTAAACTAGAGTGTTAATGACAGGATCTGTGGAGGTTGAGAGCTGAGGATCTATAAGTGTTAAGGGCAGAGGATCCACAATTGCAGAATCTTTAGTTAGAAGCATTGTTATAGGAAGCTGCTTATTTATCTTTGCATCATCAAACAAATCTTGCAGTGGTTGTAGGCATGTTGTTATACTTCAGGTAGGTGGGAATCCATAGTAGGGTATGCCTACACATCACATTTGCATGGATTCAGCATAGGGTTCAGCGCACAGCAAATTTTCTGAATATTTTCATTCTATGGTTTATTGAATCCACAGTTGCGGAACCCATGGATATGAAGAGCCGACTATACACAAAAACACGCCGAAAATTAAATCTGCAAATTTTGAGCTGCTATAATATGACATTAAAAATTTCTTTATTCCTGATTATTTATACTATATGTTTACCAATTTCTTGGATTTTAATATTCCTAATGGACAGCAATGTACAGAAGCTTATTCCTGCCAATGAACAAAGAAAAAAAAATGATTGCGTTATTTAACAAGTATTGCATGATCCTGCAATAATTACTACATTGATTCATAAAGGTGTTGAATTTTTTTGCAGTAATTACTGAATTACTTCACAAATGTGTATTTTGTAATTTCACAAAGTTTTGCCTGCTGTGGTTGGTTACATTGTGTAAGCATGTGCTCCTGCTATCCAGAGACAGCTATTGACAAAAAGATTAAGTACACATATAGCCTGCAATCAACTCAGCCCAATTTTTATCACATTGTAGTTGTCATGAGCTGGTCCTACAACATATGAACAATCCCTGAAGTATTCATTGTTAAATAAATGTGCCCATTATCAGGCTCATTGCTCTCATTCATCATGTGTGTGTGTTTTGTTTTTTCCATCTTGGTTTTTGTTACTATATTATTCATGATGTTCCATTATGGCAACAATTGCATGCAATTCAGCATAAAATCCTACCTTATTATGTTTTCCTTCTTCTTCTATTACTATTAATATTATTACTATCATCTTTGTGGTGAAGCTTCAGCATTAGCATTCAGAAAAATGCAAAACGTCATCATGAGGGTCAAGTTGCGGTAAGTGGTGCTGTAAAATGGTGATGTCATTCATTCTCAGACGTGAATCTCTACTCTTAGCTGGAAATGGAACTAAGACGAAGTGCACTACTGCATTTTCACTTTGTAAATATTTCTTATGTCCTACTCTGAGGTAGGACAAATTCTTATTTTGGAGTGACTTTTGGTGCAAATATTCTTAGGACGCTTGATAAATACGATCCTTGTTCCCAAAGAGAGTATCTGAGTGACTTATAAAACATAGAATGTATGGCTTATTTGTTCTTGTACCTACTTTTGAGATGTTGTTTTGAAACTGGTGAATATGGTGACTTGAACAAGCAGTGATATGGAAATGAGCCCTTTCAGGGATCACCTTGGTTTTCTGGCCAAATCAACAGAATAGATATTTCACTCGTGATTTCATGCTTCTCATTGTTCAAAGCAAACAAATATATGTACATATCTCACCATATTCTTTAACTTCAAAAGCATACTGATGAGTGATCTCTTGTTCCTGCCATGCATTCAGGATATATTTTCCCAAAGGGGCTTCTGAAGTTGTGGGGTAGGATAGATCCACAATTCCACTATTGGTAGATATGTTAAGCCACTGCCCAATTCGATTCGATCGGGAATCCTGGAATAAGAGTTAATGAACCATTTCAAGCACAAAATAGTAATTGTAATAACTGCTTCAAAACTTGTGCACAACAGTTAGTTAATTTAATGAGTTCAGACTCATGCCTAGAATATCTAGAACTAGCCAAACCGCGGCGTAGCATAGGCCACATAATTATTTATTGATGGGTGAACACTTCCTGAACGACACAGTTGTCCAAATGGGGTGGGTTTGAGGATACGACTGTGAGTGAATGAAAAGATGGAACTCTGGAGAGAGCAACATACAATTGTCCGTGACTGAAAACTGATTTTGGCAGATACAGGCATATCTTTTTGAAAGTTTGTCCCTGTGCCTTATTAACTGTCATTGCAAAGGCCAATGTAACAGGAAATTGTTTGTGTGTAAATGTAAATATATTTTTTTTTTAAGTTTTTAAGCACAAATATAGTTAATTATACCATAGAATGCATAGAACTAAATGTAAAAACATTGAATAACACTGAGAAAACCTTGAAAAACAGAGAAAACTTAACACTGCAAGAGTTCATGCTATAGCGCTACGAACCGCTCACTAAAAACAATTTTTTAATTAGTTTTAAGCACAGGGCAAAAAATGAACATTTGAAAAATCCGTAATTTAATAAACCACCAAGAAAAGTAACATTGCAACAATGCACGCTACGAACCGATCGCTGTAAACTGAAGTGAAAACAAAATCAAGCCCGGTGCATTCTTTAACTGCCTTCTCTGCCTTATGCGTCCAGCCTGTGTGTGTGTGTGTGTGTCTCTCTCTCGCACGCCTGTGTGTGTGTGTGTGTCTCTCTCTCACGTGCCTGTGTGTGTGTGTGTCTCTCTCTCACGCGCCTGTGTGTGTGTGTGTGTGTGTCTCTCTCGCGCGCGCCTGTGGTTGTGTCTTTCTCTCGTGCACCTGTGTGCATATGTGTGTGTGTGTGTCTCTCTCGCGTGCCTGTGTGTACATGTGTCTCTCTCTCGCACACCTGTGTGTGTCTCTCTCTCTCGCGTGCCTGTGTGTGTGTGTCTCTCTCTCACGCGCCTGTGTGTGTGTGTGTGTCTCTCTCGCACGCCTGTGTGTGTGTCTCTCTCTCTCGCGTGCCTGTGTGTGTGTGTCTCTCTCGCGCGCCTGTGTGCGTGTGTGTGTGTCTCTCTCATGCACCTGTGTGTGTTGCACTCACTCTCGCTCTCTCTCTCTCTCTGGCTCACTCGCTGGCTGCACAGGGAATGCACAGGGAGAGACTGAACACGTGCAGAAATCATCGGTGCGCACAAACCGAAAGGGAAACTGGCTTGTTCGTATACAGAGTGTGTGGTCATGAACAGATGCAAAAGTTTGGCAAACTTTTTGCGGTGTTTGGTGAAGTGTTGCGTGCTGGCACATGAGGCTCAGTTGTGCGTACCCCATGACGCGGGAGGAGGGTTAGAGTTGGCGGGCGGGGCTCTGTCTTGTCTGCGTGTGTATCCCATGGTCGGGCGACTTGGTGGATTATATATAGAAAAGCAGCCAGAACCAAAAAGAACAATGAAAAGTCAACGTGGCTCAGAGGTGCAAGTGGACTGTAACAGAGACAAAAGCGACTGAGGTGGTGTTTGGTGAGGTGCTGCGTGCTTCGAGAGCGAGGGTGGACTCGGGAGGAGGGTTAGAGTTGGCGGGCAGGGCTCTGTTGTGTGTATCCCATTGTCTTAGAGTTGATGGGCGGGGCTCAGTGAGTTGGCGGGCGTGGATCTGTCTTGTGTGCCATGGTCTGCTGCTTAGTGAATTGTTGGTGGGCAGGCTCTGTGAGTTGGTGGGTGTGGCTCTGTCTTGCGTCTTGCCTGCCATGGTCGGCTGCTTTAGTGAATTATATATATAGATGCTTATGATAGCTTATTTCACGAACTCTACTCAGTTAACTGAATGTAACTTTAAAAGTAAAACTATTTGGCAAAAACTAGAACAATCACTTAAAAACACAAATGGAAAATGTCCTAAATTAATGTATTTATTTGGGAATTGTGTCTCAGTTGCATTGGGTATTGAACTGTAAATTACATGTTCGCTGCTGTAATAAACCCAATGATTAGGTTTGAATGACTGATCAAATGATTTAATCTGCCCAGAAAAAAAATCTATATATATAATTCACTAAAGCAGCCGACCATGACAGGCAAGATGCAAGACAGAGCCCCGCCCACCAACATAATTCACTAAAGCAGCCGACCATGGTAGGAAAGACGCAAGACAGATCCATGCCCGCCAACTTACAGAGCCACGCCCACCAACTCACAGAGCCCCGCCCACCAGCAATTCACTAAGCACCCGTGCGCGCAAATGATTTCCGCACGTGTTCAGTCTCTCCCTGTGCAGCAATCGAGCCAGAGAGAGAGAGAGAGAGAGAGAGAGCGACACACACAGGCGCACGAAAAAACCACACACACAGGCGTGCGAGAGAAACACACACACACAGGCACGTGAGAGAGACACACATACACACAGGCACGCGAGACCATGGCAGGCAAGATGTAAGACAGAGCCACGCCCGCCAACAATTCACTAAGCAGCTGTGCGCGCCGATGATTTCCGCACGTCTTCAGTCTCTCCCTGTGCATTCCCTGTGCAGCGAGCGAGACAGAGAGAGAGAGACAGAGAGAGAGAGAGTGACACATACAGGCACGCGAGAGAGAGACACACACAGGCGCGCGAGAGAGACACACACACACACACAGGCACGCGAGAGAGACACACACACAGGCGCGCAAGAGACACACACACACACAGGCGCGTGAGAGAGACACACACACACAGGCGCATGAGAGAGGGGGCTGGACGCATACGGCAGAGAAGGCAGTTAAAGAATGCACCAGGCTTGATTTCGTTTTCACTTCAGTTTACAGTGATAGGTTCGTAGCGTGCATTGTTGTAATGTTACTTTTCTTGGTGGTTTATTAAATTACGGATTTTTCAAATGTTCATTTTCTTTCCTGTGCTTAAAACTCTTTAAAAAAGTATTTTTACCGAGCGGTTTGTAGCACTATTGCATGAACTCTTGTGTTTTTCTCAGTGTTATTCAATGTTTTTACATTTAGTTTGCTATTACACTGTGCATTCTATGGTATAATCTTCTATCTATATATATAACTAGCAAAATACCCGCGCTTCGCAGCGGAGAAGTAGTGTGTTAAAGAGGTTATGAAAAAGTAAAGGAAACATTTTAAAAATAACGTAACATGATTGTCAATGTAATTGTGTTGTCATTGTTATGAGTGTTGCTGTCATATATATATATACATATACACATATACACACACATATACAGATATATTATATATACATATACACATATATTTTTTATATATATATTTTTTATATATATATATATATATATACACATACATACATACATATACACACATAGATGCACTTACAATAACATAGAAATCAATATAAACAACATTAACATCATTATCATATGAGAATATGAAGTAATATATAAGAAGCACATTTCATATAAATATAAATTATGAAACAGTAAAATCTTCTTCAATAATTTGCTACCGTGGCTTTTCGTTGGTCTGTCCAGGATTTTAAATCACATGTAGCTTGCAAACCGTTTCACGTATTGACTTGAAATGTGGTAGACATATAATACGTCACGTCTGCTATCCGCTTTATGGGTGATGAATGTATTACTCTTTTTATGTTTATTTTATTTTAGAATCAACTCCTATCTGCGCACACCAGGGCGGCCGTGGGCAGATGCGTATGGTGTATTCACTCCATGTTATCGTGCATTGCGCTGTCACTGGTATTTTCATAAAAGAATTTGAACAATATATAAGAAGCGTATAAATTATTAAACAGTAAAACATTAACATTGAAGAAGTAAAGTTACATTGAGTACTACTGCAGTGCCTTCGGGTATACCTCATTTTTTCTTTGCCCATTACATGCTTAAATGTATACATTTTTTGGTGCACCTACCCGAGAACACGCGACATATAACCGAGCGTGGGAGAAGCATGGATTTTAAACACGCGTTGAGTTCATCTGCTGGTCTCCCTCGTGGAATAACTGGTAATGTTTGAGTAAAATCTACAGCGAGTAAAACGACATTACCTCCTTTTTTTTTTTTTACGATCTCTGAGATCTTGCTTTTTTCGGTTCAAGGCTTCATAAGCTCTTTTATGTTCAATGTTGTACTTAATAAGTACTAATTATCCCAAACCATCATCTTTGAATGTTGCAAGACTTTCGCCTTGTATGTAGATCGGGGTAATTACATTCATTGCATTCCTAGTCTGAATCACAATCTGATTGTATGGGTGGTTACCTGGCACTGTAGGGTTGCCACCCGTCCTTTAAAATACGGAATCGTGCCGCGTTTGAGAATGAAATTGCGCGTCCCGTTTTGAATCAATACTGGACGGGATTTATCCCGTATTTTTTTTATCATTTTTTTTTTAAAGCAGCGTCTCATGCAAATCATCCCACACGCATTTTATAAAGATGCCTCCTTTCCTACTTTTGATTGGGTAATACTTGATGTCATCGTTAGTTTGATTGGTCTTTGTAACTGTCCAGTGAGGAGGGCGTGTCTTTTAAGTAGAGTCTGCAAAGTGTTGGCACTGAGATGTTGCGTCAGCGCCATAGTTGAAGCCCCTAACGTTGCGGTCAGCAAGTCGGCTAACATCCGCCATGTGCCGTCTTTCAGTTGCGAGAAGCAGATCATAGAATGGTTGAAACTGTTGCCCCTAACGTTGCGCCACGGCGTGTGCTTCGTTTATACCTCGTGTCTTCTCATTAAACTTTTATCTCGCGAATATGTTATTGCAATCCGCAGCGGGAGTGTTTCTATTAACTTAATTTAAACTTACGTTTTACACCGTGCTTTGTTTCCCTTATGAACATGCTTGTATGCTTAACTCGCTCCGTTCTCAATTGTTTAATTAATTTTTTGCTCTTCGCTGTTTGCGGCTGTTCCTCCATTTCCCCCTACTTCGTTCTTTTATCTCGCGAATATGTTATTGCAATCCTTAACGGGAGCGTTTCAATAAACTGATTGAAAATAGTTTTGCATTTACCTTTTTAGTAAAAGGCGAGCTTTTAAGCCTGAGAAATCACCCCGTAAATGCAGACGTTTAATTGGACATGTGTTAATATGTATGGTTACACAGTATTAAAAGACAGTGAACAACGTCAGTTACCTTTCTTCCCGCGTTTGATAAAAGGTGAGCTTTTAAGCCTGAGAAATCACCCCGTAAATGCACACGTTTAATTGCACATGTGTTAATATGTATGCTCACACAGTATTAAAAGACAGTCAAAAATTAACGTCATTTACCTTCGTTCCCGCGTGTGACTCGTGCTGTAAATGTCTTCCTTGTTTTTAGTTCACGTGATTACGTAGGAGGCGTGATGACGCGATACGTGACTCCGCCTCCTCCATTACAGTGTATGGACAAAAAATATGTTCCAGTTATGACCATCACGCTTTGAATTTCGAAATGAAACCTGCCTAACTTTTGTAAGTAAGCTGTAAGGAATGAGCCTGCCAAATTTCAGCCTTCCACCTACACGGGAAGTTGGAGAATTAGTGATGAGTGAGTCAGTGAGTGAGTCAGTCAGTCAGTGAGGGCTTTGCCTTTTATTATTATAGATTCACTAAGGCGGCCGACCATGGCAGGCAAGACGCAAGACAGAGCCAGTTTTCAGTCACGGACAATTGTATGTTGCTCTCTCCAGAGTTCCATCTTTTCATTCACCTACAGTCGTATCCTCAAAACCACCCCATTTGAACAACTGTGTCTTTCAGGAAGTGTTCACCCATCAATTAATAATCATGCGGCGTATGCTACGTTGTGGGTTGGCTAGTTCTGAATATTTAACCAGAGTAAGTAATAAGCTACTTTTTATAAAACCATCTATTAAATAACTAAATGGACTAGTCTTCAAAAAGCAGTTTACACCTTTGAAACAGTGATCCTCCACTCCTCTCCACCAAGCTTCATCCTCTTCCACCTGACTCTTGCCCCTGACTGGAGGGAGGCGGCCCCTTTTATTCACCCCGGAAGGGCTCCTCCTGCATCCTGGGGCTCGTAGCCACACCCCTGTGTGGCGGAAGCTCCAGCGGTGAAACCGGAAGTCCAAGTCTCCAAGTCTCTTCCCCCCAGCACTTCCCGGTGTGGCAGAAGTACTGAGGTCCAACACTCCCAAGGCATTGGGGCGCCCCCTGGCGGTGACCATGGGCCCCTACAGGGATGAGCTTCCAAGCTCTGTACCCATGGTCCCCACAGCAACCAGGGAGGACGCCCCCTCATGATTCCGGAGGATCCACAAGCCCTCCTCCAGTCCTCCTGGGCATCCAAAGCCGGGCATGAACGCCCGCCGGGCACCACAGTGCCCCATTGCCAGCAAAGACCCGTTGGTCCGAGCGACACACCCCGTTAGGGCGGCTCAACCCCGAAGTGGGTCCTACTCTCTGTCCAGGGTCCGTTCCGGCACCCTGGAACTCTCTTCTTCGGCACCCCCTCCGAGATCTATGCGCCCCGCTGTTCAGTGCCGCTCGTGCCTTCGCAGCCTCCGCCGGTTGAGGGGCTGCCCCATTGCCAGCGGAGTGTCGTCTGGCCAGACGGTCCGTCCGATGAGGGTCGGCTTCCCCTGAAGCAGGTCCTACTGCTCATCCCGGGCCCAATCCTGCAACACACAGAAACACAGGGGCAGAGCCGCTGCCTGAACACCCTTCCCTGGCGTCCCTCTGTGCCGCGCACTGGCAGCGCTCCCCCCTTTTACAAGGACCCCGGAACTTGCCTGTTTGCTTGAAACGACTTATAAAAAGCAGATTATGGGGAGTCACACATGATGCTTCACCATGATGGGTGGCTAGGGCTTGAGCTCCAACTCCTCACGCCAATAAAACCCACTTTTCTCATTTTTCTCCTACCTTACTTTTACTACTAAATCAACAAACTGTACCGTATTTCTCACTGTTACCAAGAACAGATGTCTTCTTCAGGCCGGAAACTCCATTTTTCACATACTAACTTACCAAAAATGCTGAAACATTCTCCAATGGGGTCCAGTGCCAATATGGAAGCCTCTCTCTCTCTTTCTTAGGACACAAAATGAAAGTTGACAGTGGCCAACAGTGAGATGCAGTGCATTGTCGAAGAACTCTGGGCCCTCGAGAACAAGATTCAGAAACTCCTGTCCAAACGGAGGCACCTGAGACAACTGAATACTTGCCTGCTTAAAGAGTCCTCCCTGACAGCTGAAATTGTCACAGCTCATCACAATTCAGCAACCTCGACTTCACACTGCGCCGCTCACTTTCAGAGCTAAGTAAGTTTTACCTCCATGCCCCTTCAGAGCGATGATGACAAGGGAATCGGCCTGTTTCAGCTATGCAGGCAGGGATTTAAGACTAGATCACCATCATTGGCCCAGATAAGCATCTCCATCCAGAACCATTTCGACCCTCTCCGCTCCCCCACCGTGCCGGCAACCCCGGGTGATGTATTTGTTAATAAAAATTCTATCTTACAAAACCTCAATATTTCTTGCCCTAAACAAAAATCTTTTGTTTCTTGTTTTCCCGGTGCTCAAGTAAGACATGTTACAAGAAGAGAGCCGACAGTCTTCAAGAGGCACAAAAACAGGGTAGGGGGGACCATCGTAATACATGCCGGGGTAAATGACATGCTATACCGACAGTCTGATATTCTTAATGTGTCTACCTAAGGCCAGTCTCTTTTCTCAGTCTAATTATGGCAAAGCTTAACATTATATTGTGAAACGTCAGAGCCCTGAACTCAGGTCAGCAGCGCGCTTGCCTCCTCAATCTCCTCCACCATCACAATGTGGACGTGGCTTTAATTCAGGAGTCGCACATATTGGCTGCGGACATCTCCCATTGTAATAATAAGCTCTATAGATTTGCAGCATCCTCCTCCATTTGCTCTAACAGATGTGGTGTTCTTATTTTTCTACGCCACACCTTACAAACTTGGTGTCAAACTAGTGGAGTTCTTATCATTCAATATTGTCTCTGTAGATAATGCCATCTGAAAGGTAATTAAATGTTTCATTTGGGACTTTACTGTCTCCTTTTCCTCACATTTGGCAAAAAAATAAAAGACCTCTTAAACTTTCATCCTTAGAAAGAATATACCCCTTGTGGTTAATAAAGAAAATGAATTACTGATTGTTAACATCAGATCCAAACTTAATTGCCTTTTAATCCAAAGAGCCGAATTCTTAACCCACCGTACTAGGGCTCGCTATTATATGTCTCTGGGGCCAGTTCGAGCAGACTTCTTACTGCTAGGATTAAGAAAAATTCCTTGTTCACCTCCATACCGTCTATCTTTTTTAAATGTGGCTTAATTTCTAATGATCCCTTGAAAATAAATAATAAATTCATAGACTGCTACTCTAAACTATTTGCTGACAATTCTGGTACCATTCCCTCAGATATCAAATCATTCCTTAACACCCTCCCATTCCCCTATCTGCCTAAGAAAGAGGTTTCTCTTCTAGATGCTCACATCTCTTTGCCTGAACTTAAAGAGGTGCTAGACTCAATGAGCACAGGCAAGGCCCAGGGATAGACGGGCTCCCGTCTGAGGTAATTTCCACATTCTGGAAACACTTATACCTTCCCCTTTTTGAGATGATCAGTGCAGCTGCCTCCTCTGGCCATTTAAACACTAGTATTAATATTGCAGTTATTACTTTACTTTTGAAGCAAGATAAAGATCCTACTCTATGTCAGTGTTACAGAACCCCCTCTCTCATTAATACGGATACAAAACTGCTAGCTAAGGTTCTGGCCTGCCACTAATGTCATTAGCAAATTAATCAACCCTGACCAGTCTGGTTTCGTACATTCACGGTTAGCCTCAGGTAACATGAGAAGACTTCTGCATGTCATTAATTCAGTTCCCTCCCTTCCTAACCCTGTTTCATTCCTTTCCCTGGATGCCAAAAAGGCCTTTGATCGCAAGAAATGGCAATTCTTATGGCAAGTCATGGACAGAATGGGCTTTGGCCAAAGTTTTATAAATCTGGTGAAGACTCTTTAGTCCTCCCCCTCTGCAGTTCTCTTGTCTAATTCAAATATCTCCCGTCTCTTTTCCATTACTAGGGGAGCTAGGCAAGGCTGTCCTTTGTCTCCTCTACTCTTCAACTTACAGTATCTCTTGAACCACTCGAAATTCCCAGCTCCTCACTTCAATTAGAATTTCAAATTCCATTCTTATGAAATATCATTATATGCTGACGACATCCTCCTCTACCTATGTAATGCCCCGACTGACATCCCTTGCGTGCTAGAACTGTTCAGGTGTTTCAAAGCCCTGTCCGGTTACAAAATTAATTGATCTAAATTGTCTCTCTTGTCATTTAATGATATGTGCTATCAGTTCTCTCTACCATCTGTCATCACTGTATTTAGCAGTATAACATATTTGGGAGTTGATATTTCTGCCTCAATCTCAGACATATCCTCTAATAACTATCACCACATCTTCACTGATGCAAAAGCCTCCATAAACACCTGGTCCATGCTGCCACTTCAACCTCCTACTAAATATTGTTCCAAAGTTAGGTCACTGATCTGAAGCCTCCTCTGGAATGGAAAGAAACCAAACCTTAAACATTCAACTCTGGTTAGAGATAGATTGAGTGCTGGTGTAGCTCTGCCTGACCTAGAACTATACCATTGGGCTTTCACCCTCCGCCCTATTTTGTCATGGCTGTTTCCTTCCCCTCATCCCTCTCCATGGCTCCCTACAGAATCCTCCCTTCCTTTTCCACTTTCACTTCAGGGTGCCTTGTTTACCTCCTTAAAGTCTAAAGCCACCAAATGTTGGTTTTGACCTATTTTGCCATATGCCATCAGCACCTGGCATTGTGTGGAAAAGTTACTTGCACCCTCTGGAATATGGCACTCCCTCACTCCTATATTGTATAACCCTGCTCTTTCAATAGGTGGCCAGCCCTGTGTATTTCCTCCTTGGCAGCATGCTGAAATTAGTGTGCTGTTTAATTGTTCAGGACTTTTCTTTTCTTTTCTACTCCGATCAGGAGGATTTCCCTCAATACCAAAGCACTCATAGTACTCTTTGTTTTATTCTTTCTCTCTCAAGAAAATACCCATCTCTACCCTCTAATCCTTACTGTGCAAAGCATCCTATAAACCTCTACCCTTGATTTCTCTTTGGTCCAGAGACCTTTCTCCTCTCCCTTTGCTCCTTTCATGGGAGGCAGTTCTCTCCAATGTAAGGTTTTTTTCTACAGACTCAAGCTACCAGTATATCCAGTTCAAAATTCTACACAGACTCTATCCCACTCCCTGCAAGCAGTTTCTAATGGTCCTCACTGCTGATCCTCTCTGTCAATTATGTTCTCTTGGTTTATCAGGCACTGTCCCTGTCTTTTCTTTTTGGACACACGTATGTCATCTACTGTTTTCCTTTCTTTCCTGTAGTATCCCTCTGTTACCTTAAAACCTTTTCTTTTAGACCTTTCTAGGCTTCCATTCAAATACTCTGAATGCAAGTTATTCTGTCTGGGTATCTTGACAGCCAAACTAATTATTGCCTCCCGCTGGAAGACACCTGAATGCGTCACTGTCAACAACTGGCAATCCTCCTTGTACAATTTAATACATTTGGAGTTGTCTGCAGCATGGATTAATGGTGCTTCCAGCAAAGCAAAGCGCTATCACCGCATGCTAGCAACCAGTAATGCAATTGAATCCCTGCTGCAACTCCTTTATTCTTTTTTTTAAATAATCCCTTGGCTTAGGTTAGTTGGGAGAGGGTGGGTTGGGTTACTTTGTATGTTATGTTCATTTATTCCTGTTTAATAAAAAGTTGATCACAAAAAGAAGCAGATCATGAGTGAAAACATTTCATCTTAATTGGTTGTTTGAATGTTGTTGACAACAACTTTGCACAGAAACTTTAAAAAATCCAAACTGTTCTTTGACACATTGATAGAGATTCTGTATAGTTTACATATCTGAACACAATGTTGTTGTTGATAAATCACTTCTGCATTGAAACAGTCTTTCGTCAGTGAAGCAATGAAAACCTTTTACAATAACTCACTTGACAGCCTCTTTGCTGGGCATTAGGTGACGTTTACTGGTAGCTTGATAAGTGCCTAGAGTATCTGCAAACTGGTCAACAGTTAAGCCTGCTGATATTTTTTTTTATTTTTTAATTTTATTGTGTTATGCTGGGATAGCTAACAAATATAATTTTAAGCTTTGACATTGCAAATTATCTTTCTTTATAATGCTCTTGAGGATGCTATTTCTGTGACGTTTGTGGCTGTCCACATGCTTATACACCTGGATACTCCTGCACTACTTGCTGTTCTAGTGCTGCACGATATTCAAGTCAAGGCTACTCCTAAGATCTTATATACCAGCTTTTCTGTGGTCCTCAGAGAACAGCTAGGTGGGACACAAATGATAATTCAAGCCCAACACTACCTCTTCCCTAATTCATCCCTGACAATGGTAATTATGTTTTTTCCTCATAATACCAGAAAATAGGTGAAGCTTTTGTCTTTTAATGTCAAACTTGGTGTTTTTAGATATCCATCTCTACAAGTGGGCCATACTTCAGGCTTTCCATAAAAGGGATAATTAGATAAGAGACTACAATCAGAGCATTGACTTCGGAATTCTTGGAAACAGGGAACAACAAAAGCCACAACATTCCGTCTGTTATCTAAAAAAAAATGAGTGTGTTTAAGCTTAAATGTTTCACTTCATAAGACAAGTCATCAGAATGAGTTAGTGCATGAATGTGGTTATAAGACAAGATGCTGGTAAAGGTGATTGCATGAAATTTCTCAGACCCATTGGAAAAATCATTGCGACCCAAAGGGAACACCACAATGTGTTTAAAAAATTGTGATATGTTTTACACTCTATTCTTTTAAGATGAATATGATCCCAGTTTTTAGAAAACTGAACATCTTATCAGATAATCAGAACAGGACTATAATAAAAGCATCAGTTAAAAGTGTGTTGTAGCTTGTTTTGGGGTTTTTATACATAAACGTCTCATTTTCAAAGTCAATTTCACAATTGGTTTGGCAATTTAAAAGCTGATTTTTATTACTGCTATATTGTTTTTGTGCAACACAAGTTTAAGTTCAGTCATGTCACCACATTTGTTAACATTCTGACATGATGCTATAAATATGGCAACTATCATGTATTACTTTATCTTTTGGTTGATACAATGTTTTTTTGAACTTTATAAGTTACTAGTCATTAAGCAATAACGGGCGCTAGAACAGTAGTGCATAAACATTAGTAGGAACAGTCTATATTAAATGGAAAGGGATCTTAACCTCATTCTGTTTGTTGGTCATATTTTTCTTTGTCTTTCAGTCTCTCTTTTGTTGATGTTTAGTTGCTGAGCTGACCGTTCTTCGTGGGCTGCCACCGTGTATTATGTGTCTTTAATTTTCTGTGACAGTAATACTGTCTTGTACGTCCGTAATATACCTTTAATTTTCTCTGGCGGTAATACAGGTGTGCGCGTCGGTAATATGCCTTTAATTTTCTCTGACAATAATACTAGCTTGTATGTGGCTGTAATATGCGTCACTGTATTGTGTACCTTTAATTTCCTCTCGCAGTAATACTGGTTTGTATTTCTGTAAAACGGCTGTTTTTTTCTCTGACAGTAATATCGCTCATCACACCGTGCCCCATGCATGTGCATTTCACCAGAAGACACACACACATGGACTCCTGGACGCACACAGGGATTTTATTAAAGAGGATTGGCTTTTTATTCAAGTAGACCCTAGTAGTAGTACTGAAATGTCACACATTGAGTCAGATGTGAAGATTAACTGTGCAAACAAGGCAGAGGGGTGGCTCTGAGGCTAGGGATCTGCACTGGCAATCAGAAGGTTGCTGGTTCGAATCCCGTCAATGCCAAAGGGGACTCTGCTCTGTTGGGCCCTTGAGCAAGGCCCTTAACCTGCAATTGCTGAGCGCTTTGAGTAGTGAGAAAAGCGCTATATAAATGCAAAAAATTATTATTAATTATTAAACTTGAGGTTTAAGGCTCTTGTTTTACCAATATACCATACTGTCTGCCTAACAGATCTAATAACAGTTTAGTTATAACTAAGTATATAATAAAGTGCCTACATTTGATTGTCTGAGGTATATGCACTGAGCTTATTTGAAGAGATCATCAGTAAGTAAAGAAAGTAAATTATTTAACTTACCCTTAGTTCCAAAGTTGTATACTGAAAAATAAAATATTCTTTTTAGTAAATCATGTTGAAATCAACTTAATTATATTTTAGATAGTTAGTGACATTTAAATATTATAGTATTCATTTAGTACATTTCTTTAATGAATGATGCTAGAAATAAAAAAGTCAATAGCTAATACAATAAATCTATTTAATTCAGATTTAGCTCTTCTTTCTTTCTTTCTTTCTTTCTTTCTTTCTTTCTTTCTTTCTTACCTTTTCATTAACAGGTAAAAAATCTTCATCCATTGCAAAAATGCGAAACTTAACTGAAACAAAGCAAGAAAAAAAAGGCTTATTTGTATGCCATATTCAATAAGAACAATAGGGACTGTTAATATAGTATATTAATCTATTTTTCCTAATATACTTATTTCAATACAGAGTCACACAGAGCCGGTCTCTATTACTGCAGCATCTATCATTAGGCAAAAAACAACTGTGAATTAAATGCCAGTTCATCACAAGGTATATTTTTATTGTGCCAGTTAACCTAAAACTGGGTTACTGGGGGAAAACTAGGAAAGTGTCTGGGAAATTCTGAACATAACTATTGAATCACAAGTTCACCTGTTCATTCTACACTATATATCTAACGATAGCTTTAGTAAGATCTTTAAAGTTTGTAATTTTAATGTTTTAATTAAAGGCACGTGTTGAATTATCATGAAAATAATGAAATTTGCAATTTGTTTATAGTAACATTTGATATTCACCTTAATAAAAGGACATGTGTCCCTGTGTGTGTCTGTGTATCTGGTCAGTTGCTATGTCCCTGATTTATGTCATTTGGTACAGGACTTGTAAAAGCAGTGCTAATGTTTGTGATGTTGAAATTAAAAATGCAATGATTTTATTACTACATGCTGTGGACAACCAGGGTGTGTATAGACGCCCTAACCCAACACAGGCAGGCAGAGACACAAGTTCAGCACAGCACATGTTTATTTACAGCTGAGGAAGTGCTTCTTCCTCACCTCTCAAAGCATAGTGCAGTACATACAGCGCTACAGCACAATTCACAGTCCTTTCTTTTCTTCCTTCCATCCTTTTCCCAGTCTTTCTGCCCTCCACACCTCCCTTGCAAGCTTCGTCCTTCTTACTCCTGACTCTGCCTCTGTAATTGGAGTGAGGCAGCTCCTTTAATGTTGGCCCTAGGAATGTTCCAGGTGGCTCATTAATCAGACCTGGAATCACTCCCAGGTGTGGTGAAAGCCCAATGTAGGGCTCCGCATAGAACCCAACTTGGCTGTACCAAACTCCAATACCAAGCGTGCCCTATGGGAGTTCATGGAGCCACAGCCGCCCAGGTAAGGTACTACCCAACCGATGCTCTCTCCCCCAGTCCTTCCATTGAGGTGTCGTCTCGGCCAGGTAATGGCCATGACTGCCCATCACAGTGCGTTACAAAATACATTCCAATAGACGGTGCACTGCTAACATTAATGCTGAATGTCCTGAGGTTTACTTTAATTACATAGCAAGTTTCTGTATATTTTGATTAATGGATTATGCCTGAAATAACACAATATTACCTATGTTTTACAACCAGGCCTCAAAGCTGCAAGGGGGTTGAGTTTGTTTCTGAACTTTAGTAAATTGGCATGTTTTTCCATTCTCATATATATTTATATGTTCTTTTTCCTCCCACATCTAAAAGATGTATACTGTATTTTGGGACCACTGTAAATTGTTAATTGGCCCAGTATGACAGACACTTGGTATGGGCTTGAGTAGCCCCCGTGATACACTAGTGACACATGCAGTGTCGGTCCTCCCCTTGCACTCTGCCTTGCTGGGATTGGCTCTGGCTCCCTTTGACCCTGAAGTTGGATAAAACAGGTTCAGAAGAGCATAGGTTAGGTTGACTGAGACATTAATAACAGTTTTCCACCATTATCAGGAACCACCAGGCATTGAGACCACATGGACTGCCTGAATGCTGTTTTTTTCCATTACAGGCAAGGACTCCAAAGGGTTTCTTGGTTATACCTGTTCCTGGTAATTATGGAAAAGTGGCATAAATTGGTTCTTTGTATGGGTTTGACAGCACCCTGTAAGTGAAATATTCAGTGATAATCAGGAGTCCCATTAAAGTTCAAGGTTTGGCTGAACACTGTAGTCTTACTCTGGCACTATATAACATAAAGTTAATTAGCTTTAAAGACACAGAGGAATATTTCTGAGAAAATTAATAGAGAAAGAAATAAATGTATTGTGAAATGTGACAATAAATAAATAAAAAACACAATGATATGTGAGCACAAATAATTAAAGGTGTCATGAAACATTGTTTTTGTTACTTATTTCTTTATATATTAATTTAATTTACTTCTTAATGTATTTATTTTAGTGAAACAACACACTACATGAAATAATGCTTGAAATTAAAGGTTTCATCTTTATTTGTCAAAGTTGAGAGGGTGGATTCTAGTGAATACTGTATTTTGATTTTTCAATCATCGGTAGAGTGGATCCTTCTAGTTCCAACTTGGTACATAGATATGAGCTACAGGATTCCCAAAATGCATGCTCAAAGTTGTGACTGTACGTATCTGTGATTGATGTGAGTGTAAGAAAATGTTGGCTAGAATTACTGCACAAAAAGGCTACCTTAATTCAAGAAGCCCCGAGTCTATCATTCTCTCAGGAGTCTGCATCTGACATGCAGTGTCTGTCTATAAATGTAGCACTGGATGGACAAAGATTTATGCACATTTTATCGATGTTTCACCAATCAAAGCACAGTACTCACTAGAGCCCACCCTCTCAACTCTGACAGGTGAAATAGACAATTTTAATTTTTTAAATTATTTGTGTAATGTCACTGAAATAATGAAATGAAGAAATAATTCAATACATATAGAAATAAGTAACATAAATACTTTATGATATATTTAATTATTTATACTCAGCTATCAATGTGTTTTTGCTTAGTGTCACATTTCACATTACATTTATTTTTTTCTGTATTAATTTAATTAATTGTGCCCTAAATATTCCTCTACAAATAAAGACGTTATCACAGGATATGAATATGTTAAGCAGACAAATCACCTAGTACATGCAATCAGCAAACAAAAGCCATGTTGTCTTTTGGCTAGCATCATGCGGAGCAATGCAGTTAGACACAGTGTGCTCAATACAAAAGTAGTTATTTCAGCAAGTGGGTTAAAGTAATTGAATGTGTGAACCAATCACTATATTTTTAATAATTCAGAAAGCTGTGTAAACCTTAGTTATGGTCAGACATTGTACCCACTCTCCATAGCTCACTATTGCTAAAGCACACTGCGCCTTTTGGTTGATGGTGAAAGTGGTGATAATTTAGATTAGTAGCTTTCTTTATTGTCTTAAATACAAAATAGCTCCCTAATTTCCTAAACCAATAACTTAAAAAAATTAATTGTTTGCTTACTTCATCGGACACTTTTTTTGGTTATGTTCACACATACACCTTGGAATGTACTGTTAAGTTCCTGGAGTCACATGTGGATAAAAATTCAGGCACTGAGGTCTGGCAATCTCTAGAGCATGGATGGGCAATGTCGGTCCTGGAGAGCCGCAGTGGCTGCAGGTTTTTGTTCCAACCCACCTTATTAATGAGAAGTCAATTATTGCTAATGAAGCACTTATTGCTCAAGTGACATTTTTCTACTTCATTTTATTGGTCTCACTTGTTAAGGTTCCCCACCCTTAATTGCTGGTCTTAAACAGCTGCATTCAGTGTTTTTAATGGCTCCTTATTAGCAATAAGATGCAAATGACAAAGGATCATTTATGATTTGAAGCTTAAAACAGATCATTTTCAGTCTGTCACATTTTTCTCTTAAGTTTTTTATTAAACCAAATCGTGGATGATGAATCCACACAGATGTAAATGAAACAAGTTAGAAGGAGAACTGCTGGTTGCTTTGTCATTTACATTTTATTGCTAATAAGGAGCCATTAAAACAGCAAATGCTGCTGTTTAAGACTGAAATAAGCAATTAAGGGTGGGGAACCTTAACAAGCGAGACCACTAAAATGAAGCAGAAAAATGTCACTTGAGCAATAAGTGCTTCATTAGCAATAATTGACTTCTCATTAATAAGGTGGGTTGGAACAAAAACCTGCAGCCACTGCGGCTCTCCAGGATCGACTTTGCCTACCTCTGCTCTAGAGTACTAGGGTGTTGTACCGTGTTAGCCATTATGAATGTAGAGAAAAGCCAAGCAAAATGACACCTTTTATTGGCTAACTAGAAAGATTACAATATGCAAGCTTTCGAGGCAACTCAGGCCCCTGCCTGAAGAAGGGGCCTGAGTTGCCTCGAAAGCTTGCATATTGTAATCTTTCTAGTTAGCCAATAAAAGGTGTCATTTTGCTTGGCTTTTCTCTGCTCTAGAGGTAAGCTTAAAATCAACTTATATGAAAACCTTACTGAAAAGCCCTCAAGGCCTTACTTTTGTCAACTTGCTCTCCATAGCTAGTGCTTGTCTGCAGCATTCAGCCTTCAGCAAAAAGCATATCAGATGCTTCAAGTTCTTCTAAGATTCTGAAATTGTTACTGTACATTTCATCTCTTCTGATCATAGTAAGGCTGATCTACAGTATATGTCTTTAACATTTTGGATATTTACATACTATTACAATTACGATTTATTTTGTGATATTATTTCTTTAATGCTATATTTTCACTGTCATTGCCCACGTGAGCATTGAAGTCTCCCAGCAGTACGAGGGAGTCCCCAGAAGGTATGCCCTCTAGCACCTCCTCTACGGACTCCAAAAAGGGTGGGCACTCCGAACTGCTGTTCAGTGCATACGCACAAACAACAGTTAGGACCCGTCCTCCCACCCGAAGGTGGAGGGAGGCTACACTCTTGTCCACCGGGGTAAACCCCAATGAACAGGCTCCAAGTTGGGGGGCAATAAGTATGTACCACACCCGCTCTGCGCCTCTCACCGGGGGCAACTCCAGAGTGGTACAGAGTCCAGCCCCTTTCAAGGAGATTGGTTCCAGAGTCCAAGCTATGGTTCAAGGTGAGCCCGACTATATCTAGCCGGAACCTGTCAACCTCGCGCACAAGCTCAGGCTCCTTCCCCTTCAGAGAGGTGACATTCCACGTCCCAAGAGCCAGCTTCTGTAGCCGAGGATCGGACCGCCAAGGTCCCCGCCTTCGGCCACCACCCAACTCACACTGCACCCGACCTCCTTGGCCCCTCTCATAGGTGGTGAGCCCATGGGAAGGGGGACCCACGTTGCCTCTTCGGGCTGTGCCCGGCCGAGCCCCATGGGTGCAAGCCTGGCCACCAGGTGCTCGCCATCGAGCCCCACCTCCAGGCCTGGCTCCAGAGGGGGGCCCCGGTGACCTGCGTCCAGGCAAGGGAAAACGTCGTCCAAAGTTTTTATTCATGATAGGAGGTTATTTTGAACCGCACTTTGTCTCATCCCTCACCTAGGACCAGTTTGCCTTGGGTGGCCCTACCAGGGGCATAAAGCCCCGGACAACAGAGCTCCTAGGATCATTGGGACACGCAAACCCCTCCACCACGATAAGGAGTTCGAGGAGGGGATCAGCACCTCCAAATCCGAGACCATGGTCCTCAGCCGGAAAAGGGTGGAGTGGCCTCTCAGGGTTGGGAGCGAGATCCTGCCTCAAGTGGAGGAGTTCAAGTATCTCGGGGTCTTGTTCACGAGTGAGGGAAGAATGGAGTGTGAGATCGACAGGCGGATCAGTGCGGCGTCTGCAGTGATGCAGGCTCTGCATCGGTCAGTCGTGGTGAAAAAGGAGCTGAGCCATAAGGCAAAGCTCTCAATTTACCAGTCAATGTACGCTCCTACCCTCACCTATGGTCATGAGCTATGGGTAGTGACCGAAAGAACGAGATCGCGAATACAAGTGGCTGAAGTGAGTTTCCTCCGCAGGGTGTCTGGGCTTTCCCTTAAAGATAGGGTGAGAAACTCAGTCATCCGGGAGGGGCTCAGAGTAGAGCCGCTGCTCCTCCGCATCGAGAGGAGTCAGATGAGGTGGCTTGGGCATCTGATCAGGATGCCTCCTGGACGCCTCCCTGGTGAGGTGTTCCGGGCACGTCCAACCGGGAGGAGGCCATGGGGAAGACCCAGGACAGGCTGGAGGGACTATGTCTCCCGGCTGGCCTGGGAACGCCTCGGGATTCTCCCGGAAGAGCTAGAAGAAGTGGCCAGGGAGAGGGAAGTCTGGGTATCTCTGCTCAAGCTGCTGCCCCCACGACCCGACCTCGGATTAGCGGAAGAGGATGGATGGATGGATGGATGGATGCTATATTTTGGTTGTGTTTATTAAGGTTGCTGCGGTATTCTTTGTGGTAGCAATGCCTGCTGCTGATCATATGGACTTGGCACGTGGCCTTATGTAGTCATGATCTATAATGTTACCATAGAGCCATTATAAAATCTGGCACCATGCCATTCTAGACATCTAAGCTTTTAGATAATATTTTGGTTGATTTTTTCTTTTGAATTTTCATCTCAGACCTATTGACCTCTAGTCATATTGACTATTCTTTTCCAAATATATCTTGAATCTTTGTCTCCTGGTCCTTGATGTAAAAGTTTCTCCTTCTGCACTGGTCTTCTGTAACAATCAGATCATAAAACTTATAAGGATCAAAGACTTACAGAAGCTAAACTTATGCAGAAAATTAATTCTCATTTTGCCAAATTCAGAAAGCCAATAATTTATTTGATTTTTGTCATTCACCTCTTCAAGTAAGCCGCCTTTCAGACATACTTTTGCCTTCCACTCTTTATTATCCTTTTGTTTCCTCGCAGCTTGCTCTTTTCTCACATTTGCAGTAAATCATATTTTAGGCCATACCTGATAAAAGTCTAATCGAGTGAAATACGGTGTTTCAGTCCTTTTTTGCTTTTCAGTGTGAAGCTAACAATTTGCCCTTTTTGAATTCAGTGATTAATAATGAAAAGGTTTAATAGCAAATTATATTTCTTTTTAAGTTAATGGTGTGAAGATTAGTTAAGCCAAGTCTGAATCTCATCTGTGCATCTCTGCAGACATCCTGGCAGCAAAGCCTGTATTGAGTACTAAAAAATAACAGTATCCTTGGGTCAATATATAATATTATGGTATAGGTAAAGGCAAATCTAATATTGTTGGGCTTCTGCTCAGCTTTTTGACCACAGCATGCCATTTGTTTATAAACATAATACAATTTAAGCATTTGAGAGTTCAGAATATAAAGACAATAATGAAAAACAGTACAAAAAGCCTCTAGAAAAGTAAGAAATGAATAAATGTAATAAATTAACAAAACAAGCATTGTACCTGTTTGTCCTGGCTTATAGATGGGTTTGTCTGTCTGTATGAAGGTCATTGACTTAAATGGGGCAATAAGTACTTTTTTCTTGTCTACAACTTCAAAGCTTTCACCCCTCAGACTCATCTCGATATGTCCAACAAATTTATTGCTCATTGGAACCTATAAAAATCAAAACAATACATGATGAAAAAGATTTGTATGACAATTGTTATTTTGTTTTGTACTTCTGTGTTTTGCATACCTGATGCCATGGAGGAGCACAACAGAGCATCACCCTGAAGTCAACTGTCACCTGTCCCCCCAAAACTGGACAAAAATACTTTTTAGCACTTTTGCTAACTTAACTTGTGCCTTTTGCCAGTGGTCTGATAACTACACTAATGACTAAGCCCTAATTCACTTTGATTCTATTTTGCATGAAAACATGGGTGGAAATTACAACCAACTGCTTTCACAGTTTTTGAATCAATCTTTGTATATCAGTTATTCGGTAAAGCTCATCAGTGGGGATTTTACTCTCAGGATAAGTCTGTATTTTTTGTATTGAAAATGAATTGACCTTCTTAATTATAATAGCTAAGGATATTCAATATATAATATGTTTATCTTGTATTATCATTTATAAAACATTGTTTTGAACATCTATGAAACTGTGAAATTAATATGGAAGGAAGTCAAAGCAAACAAACAAACAAACCTCCTATGAAGAAAAACAATTTTGGACGACGTTTTCCCTTGCCCGGACGCGGGTCACCGGGGCCCCACTCTGGAGCCAGGCCTGGAGGTGGGGCTCGATGGCGAGCGCCTGGTGGCCGGGCCTGCACCCATGGGGCTCGGCCGGGCACAGCCCGAAGAGGCAACGTGGGTCCCCCTTCCCATGGGCTCACCACCTATGGGAGGGGCCAAGGAGGTCGGGTGCAGTGTGAGTTGGGTGGTGGCCGAAGGCGGGGACCTTGGCAGTCCGATCCTCGGCTACAGAAACTGGCTCTTGGGACGTGGAATGTCACCTCTCTGAAGGGAAGGAGCCTGAGCTAGTGCGCGAAGTTGAGAGGTTCCGGCTAGATATAGTCGGACTCACCTCGACGCACAGCTTGGACTCTGGAACCAATCTCCTTGAGAGGGGCTGGACTCTCTACCACTCTGGAGTTGCCCCCGGTGAGAGGCGCCGAGCAGGTGTGGGTATACTTATTGCCCCCCAACTTGGAGCCTGTACATTGGGGTTTACCCCGGTGGACGAGAGGGTAGCCTCCCTTCGCCTTCGGGTGGGGGGACGGGTCCTAACTGTTGTTTGTGCGTATGCACCGAACAGCAGTTCGGAGTACCCACCCTTTTTGGAGTCCCCTGGAGGGGGTGCTAGAGGGCATACCTTCTGGGGACTCCCTCGTTCTGCTGGGAGACTTCAATGCTCACGTGGGCAATGACAGTGAGACCTGGAAGGGCGTGATTGGGAGGAATGGCCCCCCTGATCTGAACCCGAGCGGTGTTTTGTTATTGGACTTCTGTGCTCGTCACGGATTGTCCATAACGAACACCATGTTCAAGCATAGGGGTGTTCATATGTGCACTTGGCACCAGGACACCCTAGGCCTCAGTTCGATGATCGACTTTATGGTCGTGTCGTCGGACTTGCGGCCACATGTCTTGGACACTCGGGTGAAGAGAGGGGCGGAGCTGTCAACTGATCACCACCTGGTGGTGAGTTGGCTTCGATGGTGGGGGAGGATGCCAGTCAGGCGTGGTAGGCCCAAACGTGTTGTGAGGGTCTGCTGGGAACGTCTGGCAGAGCCCCCTGTCAGAAGTAGCTTCAACTCCCACCTCCGGCAGAACTTCGACCACATCCCGAGGGAGGTGGGGACATTGAGTCCGAATGGCCATGTTCCGTGCCTCTATTGTTGAGGCAGCTGACCGGAGCTGTGGCCGTAAGGTGGTCGGTGCCTGTCGTGGCGGCAATCCCCAAACCCGCTGGTGGACACCGGCAGTGAAGGATGCCGTCAAGCTGAAGAAGGAGTCCTACAGGACCCTTTTGTCCTGTGGGACCCCGGAGGCAGCTGATAGGTACCGGCAGGCCAAGCGGAATGCGGCTTTGGTGGTTGCTGAGGCAAAAACTCGGGCGTGGGAGGAGTTTGGGGAGGCCATGGAGAATGACTTTCGGACGGCTTCGAGGAGATTCTGGTCCACCATCCGGCGTCTCAGGAAGGGGAAGCAGTGCAGTGTCAACACTGTATATGGTGGGGATGGTGCGCTGCTGACCTCGACTCGGATGTTGTGGGTCGGTGGGGGGAGTACTTCGAAGACCTCCTCAATCCCATTAACATGCCTTCCAATGAGGAAGCAGAGCCTGGGGACTCAGAGGTGGACTCCCCCATCTCTGGGACTGAGGTCACCGAGGTGGTCAAAAAACTCCTTGGTGGTAGGGCCCCGGGGGTGGATGAGATACGCCCGGAGTTCCTCAAGGCTCTGGATGTTGTAGGACTGTCTTGGCTGACACGCCTCTGCAACATCGCATGGACATCAGGGACAGTGCCTCTGGATTGGCAGACTGGGGTGGTGGTCCCCCTCTTTAAGAAGGGGGGATCGGAGGGTGTGTTCCAACTACAGAGGGATCACACTCCTCAGCCTCCCTGGAAAAGTCTATTCAGGGGTCCTGGAGAGGAGGGTCCGTTGGATAGTCGAGCCTCGGATTCAGGAGGAACAGTGTGGTTTTCGTCCTGGTCGCGGAACAGTGGACCAGCTCTATACCCTTAGCAGGGTCCTGGAGGGTGCATGGGAGTTTGCCCAACCAGTCTACATGTGTTTTGTGGACTTAGAAAAGGCATTCGACCGTGTCCCTTGGGGAATCCTGTGGGGGGTACTCCGAGAGTATGGGGTACCGGCCCCCCTGATAAGGGCTGTTCAGTCCCTGTACGATCGGTGCCAGAGCTTGGTCCGCATTGCCGGCAGTAAGTCGAACCCGTTTCCAGTAAGAGTTGGACTCCGCCAGGGCTGCCCTTTGTCACCGATTCTGTTCATATCTTTTATGGACAGAATTTCTAGGCGCAGCCAGGGTGTTGAGGGGGTCCAGTTTGGTGGGCTCAGGATTGGGTCACTGCTTTTTGCAGATGATGTTGTCCTGTTTGCTTCATCAGGCCGTGATCTTCAGCTCTCTCTGGATCGGTTCGCAGCCGAGTGTGAAGCGGCTGGGATGAGAATCAGCACCTCCAAATCCGAGACCATGGTCCTCAGCCGGAAAAGGGTGGAGTGCCCTCTCAGGGTTGGTAGCGAGATCCTGCCCCAAGTGGAGGAGTTCAAGTATCTCGGGGTCTTGTTCACGAGTGAGGGAAGAATGGAGCGTGAGATCGACAGGCGGATCGGTGCGGCATCCGCACTAATGCGGGCATTGCATCGGTCTGTCGTGGTGAAAAAGGAGCTGAGCCGCAAGGCGAAGCTCTCAATTTACCAGTCGATCTATGTTCCTACCCTCACCTATGGTCATGAACTATGGGTAGTGACCGAAAGAACGAGATCGCGAATACAAGCGGCTGAAATGAGTTTCCTCCGCAGGGTGTCTGGGCTTTCCCTTAAAGATAGGGTGAGAAGCTCAGTCATCCGGGAGGGGCTCAGAGTAGAGCCGCTGCTCCTCCGCATCAAGAGGAGTCAGATGAGGTGGCTCGGGCATCTGATCAGGATGCCTCCTGGACGCCTCCCTGGTGAGGTGTTCCGGGCACGTCCAACCGGGAGGAGGCCCCGGGGAAGACCCAGGACACGCTGGAGGGACTATGTCTCTCGACTGGCCTGGGAACGCCTTGGGATTCTCCCGGAAGAGCTAGAAGAAGTGGCCGGGGAGAGGGAAGTCTGGGCATCTCTGCTCAAGCTGCTGCCCCCGCGACCCGACCTCGGATAAGCGGGAGACAATGGATGGATGGATGGATGGAAGTCAAAGCAGGGCTCAACACTAACTTGTAGAAGTAGCTTCCAGGCTTGGCAACCAGGCATCAGCTTTAGAATCTTTGAACTTAAAACCACTGCAATTGGTCAACAGGTTGTTTGAATAAAAGCTCAATAAATGTTTGTATTTGCCTAACATTTAACCAGAAACACTTTGTGTTATATAGGTTTGATCAATGGTTTTACTCAAAGAATTTGTTGTCAAAGTTATGCTCATTTGTACCTGTTGTCTTTATGGTTTTGTATTACTCTGAGTTCTCCTTAACAACATAATGTGGTCAAATGGACGTGAAACTTACTGAACTATGTATGGGCTTGGGAAACTTAACATATACAGTAAGCATATGATGACTTTCTAAAGTACAAAGACTAATTTCTGATACTTGTTCCTTTACGCTTTATTTCCTAATCATGTCCCAAAATAAGATACAGTGCATCCGGAAAGTATTCACAGCGCATCACTTTTTCCACATTTTGTTATGTTACAGCCTTATTCCAAAATGGATTAAATTCATTTATTTTTTAATAAATTTGCAAAAACCTCAAGTAAACTTTTTTCACATTGTCATTATGGGGTGTTGTGTGTAGAATTCTGAGGAAAAAAATGAATTTAATCCATTTTGGAATAAGGCTGTAACATAACAAAATGTGGAAAAAGTGATGCACTGTGAATACTTTCCGGATGCACTGTAAATAGATACAGAGAGTATAAATATTCCAATAGTTCTCAGCTTGTCACATTTGTTCTTCTTTCCTCATGAAACTATTAGGTGTCTATATCTTAACTTGAAAGTAAGAATATTTGCAGGGCACTGTATTTCTGTGGATTCTATTTACTAATTTTTAAAAGATTCCTTTTCTTTTAGATGAACCAAATTATAAATCATACCTATATTTTAAACATCATTAACATATTGTTGGAGCTCTGGCAGATTAAGCAACACTTAATGTGTCAATTACAGGAACTGAAGTGGAACCCTTATGGGCTGACTTCAAATAACATATTCACTAGACATAGCTGATATAATTGCTTAAATGGCCTCACCTTAAATTCAATACATTTGTAGAAATCCTTTTCCTTAATGTTTTTCTCCAAAAGAATGAGTTTTGCACTCTCCATGTTTAAGGTTATGTTGATTAAAATAGTTTCATTAGGCTGGAGGAGATGGGCACATACTTTTTCCATAGTTCCTCCATGAATTTGATGAGGAATTGCTACCATATAGGTTCTAAAACAGCAAGAAAAAATAAAAAGGAAGAAAATACAAGTTTCTCCATTCTGTTCAACTACTGAAAAGACTGCTATGATTGCACTGACAAATGGGCATGATTTACAAAAAAAAAACAAAGCATTTGCCACTTAATTTATAAAATGGAAGATGGTAAAAGCATAGTAAATACTTTCTTACACATGAGCATTGTCCTCATTCAGGAAGTTAAGTAGTTGTAAGCAGAATAACAGAACCACATTCCATATGGAGGCCATAATGTCGAGAGCTCCTGAAATCTGCAACAATGAAGATGGACATCTGAAAATACAAACCAGATTTATAACCTAAGCAAACACACTGAATAAACTGTATATATCCCCACATCTATCTCTCCTACTCTCACCCTCTCATTTTAATCCACTCACATCAATGTTCTAAAAACAGTAAAGACACATTTTGAAATCTCATATGTCTCTTTGACTGTTGCCATAATTCTCTCTGAGGCTTTCTGTTTACTAAGTACCACCTCTACTACCTGTGTAAGACGGGACAAAATCTAAATCTGCAGTGCACCATCTACTGGAATGTACAGTATTTCGTAATGCATGTAGTAATAAAATGCATTGTATTTTTCATTCCAACAGATGCTGCATCACAAACATTAGGATTGCTTTTACAAATCCCATACCAAATGGCATATAACAGATACAGTACATAGCAACTGGACAGTCATATACATACCCAGACATTTGTCCTTTTATTAAAGGGGAAATGAAAGAAGCCTTGGGTGGTGACCTATTTTTTAGTAGCAACTTGATTATGAGACATAAAATGCGAGATACATTGCCACTACCACAAATTTATGTTCAAGTAAGACCTCTGAGTCATTTTTAACTCTTACTGTACACTATATTGACACATAATAGAATTTACATAACCAATGCTTCCAAACTGCTTTTTTTCTGGAGGATCACATGAAACAAACCATCTCAATAGTCCTCTAGAATGCCATGTGATCTGCTTCTTGGGGCTTCACCCACACGGAACAAGAAATAGATGATAAATAATGAATAATAAACAATACCAAGAGAAATAACACAGAAGCTGCAAAAAAAAACATTGTAGTAGATATAACTATTCTGTTGGAAACCTGTTTTTGTTCATTGGGACTAGGAAGAAAAGATTTTCACAGATGAAGTACAGGAAATACAGAGTGTGATCTCATAAGTGAATCCTTTATGCTCAAAATACGCATAATTTTTATCTGAAAAATACTATCACTGTAAGACTACAGTGATTCTACATTAGCTATGTGTGAGAAAATAAACCAATTAAATGCAAAGTGGTGGTATAGATCAGCACTGGGATCCCACAAGACATAACATAAAGGTTGCTAACAGGAGCATACATAGGTGATAAGGGACCTCAGGGTCTGAACCATTGTTCCAGCCTGTATTTTTCCAAATACAACAAAAACAGCTACATTATGCAGGGTCAAACAAAAAAATAAATATGAATAGGCACTACACAAAAGCAAACATCTATTATGATGAGCTGTTGGCTAGAGCTGGCCAAAAAATATTATCACGATAATTTTTACTGTATTGATTATTCTCAATATTTATGACAATATAGAACTTCATATTACTGAAATAGTAACTACCTTAGTACTACAGACTGAATAAACAAGATTTTCATTATAGCTTAAAATATGAGTTATTATCAACAAATAACACACATATGTGCACTATATACATACAAAGTTTCCGTAACAAAAAGTGAAGAGTTTTCAATTAAATAATTGCACTTACTTTGAGTAGCTCAAATTAATAAGGAATGTAACAATACAAATGTAACAGTAAAAAAACATTTAAGTGTAAATATTATAGTAATATAAGCATATTATATATATTACTAATGTAATAATAATTGAGTATTAATAACATGAATATATTGTGGTTTTGTTATCTCTACAGTGAGAGCTGGACGAGATGGCAGAACTGACAGTCATATTTGTGTAACAAAGGTGTTAGCACCTTTTCTATCTCTTAGAAAAAGCAGAGGGTTCTGGCAGCAGTATCAGTTAAAGCAGTAAATATTAAACAGTAATGTAGACCACATAGCAGTACACAGATTACTGGCAGTATAGTGTCTGTGCAGTGTCATGGCAAAATCTTTGGAGATCAAATCCTGAGAAAGTAGGTTCAAAGCTTGCTTCTGATGATGCGTGTCCCTGAGCAAGTTATTTAAACAGGCTGTGCTCCATTTGGAAACTACAAAAGAAATTAAACCAACTTTGTCTCACTTGTTGCAAGCTGCCTTGTATAAAGACATCGGACAAATAAATAAATATGAATAAACATAAAAATATATTAATTTATGTGTTTGAAGTCCTGCAGGCAAGCCCATTTTTCAGCATCACAGCCTTGATAAAGCTCGCTCCACCATCCGTTGATATACAGACCTGGTGGCACTTTGTGTGTCCAGGGCATCTTCAAGCACCATTGAGATGGTTCCTGCATCTTTTATTGCAGCCTCCAACATCACTCAACAATCATTGTAAAGCTGCAGCAGAAAAATGAGTAAAATGTTTTCGGCCAGAAAGTCGAGGACTTTCAAAAGTCTCCTGAAGCCTTCTTCTAAGACCCCACCCACTGGCATCCTATCTTTCACCATGAAATGAGTGATTGCATCTGTGATGTCCTGATGTCCTGATTCTCTGCTACATAAATCCATGGCTGAAAACTTTGACACAACAGACTGCTATCTAAGGTACAGCACCACTGCTTAAATGGCCATTAGCCACATCAGTTAAGTATGCTTTCTGGCAATCTTCTTATTGGATCAGGTGGCATCATTTGAGGTGGTGGAATAGATTTATTGTATAACCATTTGTTGTAGATAATTGGCTGCAGCATATCTTGCATACTGGGTTTATCTGTTTATGGTCTGATTTGTGAGAACCAAACCACCACCATCTCTTTGTGAGCAGCTTTGTGAGCAGCTAACACATTTTCCTCTTCGGCTTCACCTGCCATTTAGTTGTCTTTGCACACTATTCAAGACCACGTTGTTAATAATTGCCGCATGTCTAATTCATGGGGACAAGATACTGCAAAGCTGCAGTGTGACTGGCTGCTGTTCACCAGAGACTATGTGCTGTGTGATTGGGCACAAGCTTTGTCTAGTTCTGTATAAATAAGACGAGTGAAAATGTTTTATCAAATTCTATACCCTAAGCTTATCATCATTATCAAAAGTATATTTTTCACAAAAAAAAATAAAATTATTTTATTGCCCAGCACTACTGTTGGCATTATTTTCACTTACAATATACATTTTACTTCAAAAGCTTGAACTTGAAATTTACCAGTCAACAAAATCTTTTATTTAATTTAAACACTTTATGGACAAGAAGATCACAAGTGAAAAACTTTTCAGCTTACTTTTCAGATGTTTACATTTTGTTACCTGCCATTTCCCACAGTACTGAGAAATTCGTTTTGAAACTAAAATTATTCTTTGAGGCACTGAAAAAGAAATTTTGTAAACTTTACAAACCTGAGCAGAATATTGTTGACAAATCACTTATGGTTTGGAATAGTCATTTGAATGAAACTGTCCAGAAATGGTACGTTATTCTGTTGTCACCTGAACTATAGTAACTATAATGTCTGGTCTTCATTTCACAATGTGTATCTAATCTGTGAATGTACTGCTTCACTTTTCGCAGCTCATCAAATATTTACACAGTTGCACATCCCTGTTAAGTGGATGGAAATATTAGAGTAAGATCGCTGTCAAAACTAACTCGGAATAATTTAAGTCAAATTTTCATTTCACACGTGTCATTTATGCTTGCGCTTCTGAAAGTTATGCTTGCTTCTGAAAATTATGTTTGCACTTCTGAAAGTTATGAGTACAATTCTCAAGCGTGAACAAACTGTCAAAGATACATCACTGGACACACAAAGCATTCTCTATTGAAGAAGAAACAATCGATTTTGGTTACTACAGTATGTATGTGCCACAAAGGTGGACATCACTGGACACACAAAGCATTCTCTATCGAAAAAGAAACAATCGATTTTGGTTACTACAGTATGTATGTGCCACAAAGGTGGAAGGCCGCAATCCTTCTCCATATATATGGACTAAAGCTTTGGTCGTCGGTTTAGTTGCCGCCTCGGTGTTGCATGTTTATGATCTAACTAGAGGTCACGGGGACTGGAGTTTTTCCTAGTAGCATTTAGTGAACATCCGTGGGGAATCAGCCCTGGCTGTGATGCTAATTAAGAAGAAGGCTGCCTCACGCCTGGACAAACTGGTGAGGAAGGCAGGCTCTATTGTTGGCATAGAGCTGGACAGTTTAACATCTGTGGCAGAGCGAAGGGCGCTCAGCAGGCTCCTATCCATTATGGAGAATCCACTACATCCATTAAACAGTGTCATCTCCAGACAGAGGAGCAGTTTCAGCGACAGACTGCTGTCACTGTCCTGCTCCACTGACAGACTGAGAAGATCATTCCTCCCCCAAACTATGCGACTCTTCAATTCCACCAGAGGGGGTAAACGTTGAACATTATTCAAGTTATTGTCTGGTTTTTTTTACCTGCATTTTTTATTACACTTTAATTTAATATTTTTTGCTGCTGGAATATGTGAATTTCCCCCTGGGATTAATAAAGTATCTATCTATCTATCTATCTATCTATCTATCTATCTATCTATCTATCTATCTATCTATCTATCTATCTATCTATCTATCTATCTATCTATCTATCTATCTATCTATCTATCTATCTATCTAATCCATCACAAGGGTGCACCATTGGAGACTCTGTTTATTTCACCTACGAGTCTTCAGGAGGTCTGGCGTAAAGCCCACAGAGATATGAGGAGAACATGACTGTTTCACGTGAGCCTGAAGTTATTTGTTTATTTACACAACACGTGCAAAGCAGTTATTTATTCATCATTAACAGTCAGTCATCAACTAAAATGGGCCCTTTATTTGAAAAAAGAAATGTTTTCCACATTCTCTACCTGATCGGATACAAAGGAGTTCCATCAAATTGGACCAACTTAATTTTCAAAGTTTTGCGACAAGACAGGTGCCTTTATTAAAAGGCAGTTCAGTTTTTCCCAGCTCAATGACAAACTTGGCACGCTGTCATATCTATTAAGTAAGTGGTACTCTGATGGTTAATGGGCACGGTAAAGCATTAGGTGATATTGGGCAGTCCTCATTTTCACGGTTTTGTGACAAGGCAGATGCCTTTGTTATATATGAGTTGGATACATGAGTCAAATTGACAGGCAAAGTTGGCACATTCCCTTGGAATTGGATGTTTAATGGGTACTGCAGATGGTTAGATGGCATTGGGCTACACTAGTTCTGAGAAAAGAAAGATGTCTTTGTTAAATTGCAGTTGAACTTTGGGTACATGGTTTCAAATGGACTAGCAAATTTTTCATATTCCTATACTGTATATCAAATGAACAGATTTCAAAGTGATGCTTGACTGGCAGTATACAGGGTTGTATGCCGTTGACCCACTCTAATTTTCAGAGAAAAGTGAATACCTTTGTTAAAGTGCAGTTGAGTTTTGCTGTCCCAGTGCAGTTACAAGGGTCAGACTGACTGGCAAACTTGGCAATGAAGGAAATTAACTTTGATGTTTAATGGGCACTGTAAAAGGTTAAATGGTGTTGGACCACCCTAGCTGTCACAGTTTTGAGAAAATGCAGATGCCTTTGTTAAGTTGCAGTTGAGTTTTGCACAGACCAATGTGACTACCTGTCTCAAACTGACTAGCAAATTTGTTACATTCCCATTTTTAATGACTAAGATTAACATTGATATTTAACAGGTGCTGCAGGGAATTGTGCAGCATTTTGCCACCCTTATTTTCATAGTTTTGTGGGAAGATTCCTCTTTTATGTTGCAGTTAATAATAATAATAATTCATTACATTTATATAGCGCTTTTCTCAGTACTCAAAGTTCAGATTTGCCTGGCCTAAAGTGAGTTCATGGGTCAAACTGGATGGCAAACTTGCCATGTGCAATGAATAGGTTTCACTGTGATGCCAGTTGCCATTGCAAAGGGTTAAATGGCACTAATTTTAATATTAACTTTGTAACAAGATGGATGCCTTTTTAAAATTTCAGTTGAGTTTTTCTTGTCCCAATATGGTTACATGGGTCAAACTGACTGGCAACACTGGCACACTGTAATCTGATGAACCAGCAAGCCCGCGATTCTCAAAAGAATCGCAAATCCAAGAATGGCAATCACTTTCTGTTCCCTCCGATATTTGGAGGGATGAAATATCATGGAGGGTGGTTGCGTCCCTCGTTTACAGGTCGTAGTCATACGGGCTCATGTTTGTATTACCAATCGTTGAGCTCCTTCCATTTGGAGCCGTGACCCCTTTGCCTCTGCTGTGTCAGAATCGCGTTGTAGGAGCCTCCGTGTATTGTTGTTATCCATGCAGTCTTGTCTGTGTTGTTCTGTGGCTGTGTCGTTAGGTAGACGTCGTTTACTGTTAGGAAGCATAATCCAACTTACATTTAATACTGAATTACCGTTATGTGATTCACATATGCCACACTGACTGCTGGCACAGTGGATTAGAGCAAGTTTAGTTTACAGGTTGTGTTGTTTGGGCGCCACATACTGACTCTGGGAAGCTGCTGGGTTTGACTCTGGGGCACTATGGCGCATTGCGCATGCGCGTCGGTGCGTCCGCCGTCCGCGCATAAATTAAACTGTCGTTTAGTAATATAGATGACACGTATGTGATATTTAATTGGCACAGAGAAAAGAAAAGAGCTTTATACTTCCTGGGATAGGCTCCAGCTTCCCTGTGAGTCTGCCTCTGCTCAGAATAAAAATGGGTTTCGAAATTGGATGGATGCATGGATAAACACTAAAGAAATAATAACAACATGAAATGCAAGTATACATAATTAAATGGGTCAGGAAATATGCCTCTTGTCCCTTATTCCTTTATGTCAGTCACTCATTTTTAAACTCACTTAATCCTGAACAGTCTGCCAGAGCCTATCCCAGCCAGTCCACCGGAGGGCAAACATACAAAAGCACCTAACCTGTATGTCTTTGGCCACTGGGAGGAAACCTCCACAGACACTGGGAGAACATGCAAACTCCTTTATTTAATGTTATTATGTATTTATTGTCATATTTAACAGTTTCTGATTTATTTTGCTTATTTATTTTTGTCCTTAAAATTCCTCCATTATGAGGGCATAACATTCTCCACGCTCAGTCATCAATCTAACTTAGTGCTTCCATAACAAAATCGTAAGTGTTAAAAAAAAAACTCACGAGGAGGCTGCTTCAGAAGTTTATATTGTGCAAAGCCCCTATTCTTTACGTCTGTTTAGTATATATTCATATCCTCCAAGGGGGGGGGGGGGGGGGGGGTCATAATTCCACGCCTCCCTCCCCATCCCCAAATCTATAACTAAGACTGGCAAAATCCAAAGGTTGGGAACATTCCATAACTTCAAACATCTGGACACTCGGCTAAGACATTATGTAAAGTTTTAAACGTACTGTTTGTTAATTTCATGCTCTCACTTTTTATTGTTACTTACATGTTGTCTTTGTTTAATTAATTTATTGTGTCAGTTTTATTTTGTTTTCCAATTTTAATATCTCAAAAGCGACAGATTTTAGAATCGTTACACTGGCTGATTAATATCTGTAGACACAGCTGTAGCAAGAACTGAATATTTTAAGATTTTTATTACAGTACCATGGAACACCAACCGTAATATGCCTCATCTGCATATAAGGTCTGAGGAATTACTGTCAGGAATTGAGTTGCGTAAAGTGGTTTCTGTAAGTTGAGTCAGCAGAGTCAGCAGCCAGAGGGCTGAAACTCATGTGGAGGAGTGAAAGGAGATGGAGGAGGAGAAGGAGCTTTATTAATGGTAAATACATTGTGGGATTGTTAAAATGGCTGAAAATGTCTCTCTGGGTAATAGAAATCCTTTATTTTATCCCTAAACTGTGTTTGGTTGAGTTGTGTCTGGTGTTTCGGTGCTCAGCAGCACACCCCTTGTGGTTTTTTGAATTTTGCCCTTTGGAGCCTCTGTAAGGGGGCTAAGTATGAAGTGCGATCACTGTCAAAAATAACTCCAGTATTCTACCTTTGTGGTACATGCATAGTAAAAAAAATCGATTGTTTCTTCTTCGATAGCGAATGTATTGTGCATCCAATTACATACTTTTGACAGTTTGTTCACACCTGAGAATTGTACTTGTAATTTTCAGAAGCAAGCATAACTTTCATAAGCACAAGCATAATTGACACGTGTGAAACGTAAATTTGACTTAAATTATTGCAAGTTATTTTTGACAGCGATCTTACTCCTTAATGTAAGTCCTACAATACAGTATAGTGAAAGCATGTGGAAATGACATAAATTCTAACTCCTTTTCAAACACTTATTTAGGTGCCTTACCTTGAATTCAACACTTATTAAATTTGTGAATTTTTCATTTAACTTTTTACAACTTATTAAATACTAGTGAAACACGCTAATTGATGGTTCTAAAATAAAATGCAAGTTAAAATATAAGTTAAAGATGAGCTGTTAATACATCATAGGGTGGCACAGTGGTGCAGTGGTAGCGCTGCTGCCTTGCAGTAAGGAGACCCAGGTTCACTTCCCGGGTCCTCCCTGCGTGGAGTTTGCATGTTCTCCCCGTGTCTGTGTGGGTTTCTTCTGGGTGCTGCGGTTTCCCCCCACAGCCCAAAGACATGCAGGTTAGGTGCACTGGTGATCCTAAATTGTCCCTAGTGTGTGCTTGGTGGGTGTGTGTGTGCCCTGTGGTGGGCTGGTACCCTGCCCGGGGTTTGTTCCTGCCTTGCGCCCTGTATTGGATGGGATTGGCTCCAGCAGACCCCGTGACCCTGTGTTAGCATATACCGTAGCGGGTTGGATAATGGATAATGGTTGGATGGATGTTAATATATATATATATATATATATATATATATATATATATATATATATATATATATATACACTAATAAAAGGCAAAGCCCTCACTGACTGACTGACTGACTGACTCACTCACTCATCACTAATTCTCCAACTTCCTGTGTAGGTGGAAGGCTGAAATTTGGCAGGCTCATTCCTTACAGCTTACTTACAAAAGTTAGGCAGGTTTCATTTCGAAATTCAAAGCGTAATGGTCATAACTGGAACCTGTTTTTTGTCCATATACATTAATGGACGGCAGCTCGCTGGCCATGGGAAGCGGGGTTGCGGGGGTTGCGTATCGCGTCATCACGCCTCACACGTAATCACGTGAACTGACTGTGAAGGAGAAAGGACGGCCTTATATGGCATTCGTTTATAAAACAGCGGACAGGCTGTGTAAAGGCAGCTTCACAAAAAACAGATCCTTAACAAATTGTTATTGGTATATTTTCCCTCAGTTTAAAAAGGTTTTCTTTTCTTCTTAATCCATCCATCCATCCATTTTCCAACCCGCTGAATCCGAACACAGGGCCACGGGGGTCTGCCGGAGCCAATCCCAGCCAACACAGGGCACAAGGCAGGAACCAATCCCAGGCAGGGCGCCAACCCACCGCAGGACACACACAAACACACCCACACACCAAGCACACACCAGGGGCGATAAGCAGAACTTCGCCGCTGCAAAGCGCGCCTGACTTTATTGAAAAGAAACTAAACTTGCAGCGCCGCCGCTATTCAATGACACTTGCCCAACGCCTGACTTTATTGAAAAGAAACTAAACTTGCAGCGCCGAGCGCCGCCGCTATTCTATGACACTTGCCTAACGCCTGACTTTATTGAAAAGAAACTAAACTTGCAGGGCCGCTCTTCAATGACCTGCCACTATTCAATGACACTTGCCTAACGCCTGACTTTATTGAAAAGAAACTAAACTTGCAGTGCCGCTATTCAATGACGTGCCGCTATTCAATTACACTTGCCTTACGCCTGATGAGCCAAGAATTAGGGCGAAACACGTGCCGCGTACTCTTTGCATTATTTGACAGTAAACTATTTTCAACCATTCTATGATCTGCTTCTCACAACTGAAGGCACCGTGGCTGATGTTAGCTGACTTGCTGGCCAACCATAAGCGTTACCTGGTAGGTAACCACCCATACAATCAGATTGTGATTCACACTACGAATGCAGTGAATGTAATTACCCCAATCTACATGCTACAGAAAACCTCAATGAAGAAGAAACAGTGTGTAAGCATACATATTAACACATGTGCAATTAAACGTGTGCATTTACGGGGTGATTTCTCAGGCTTAAAAGCTCGTCTTTTATTAAAAAGGTAAATGCAAACTTTTTCATTCTGAAGGGTACAAACCACGTTGGATTTCAGCCGTTAAACGCGCAAAAATGTCGGTACACCAGATAAATAAGTGCAACATATTATCAGTTGTATTGTATGCTTACAATACATATAGAAATGTGTTAATCGTTAACTAATAGTATGGGATGGCGTTTTTCGACTCGCGCCTTGATTTAAATGATTCCATGTCTTGGTGGGTTTGCGTAGCTTATTGTCAATATCTTTACACCTGTTTTTAAGACTTATTGACTGAAATGGGCTTTCACGAAAAAAGTTAGGGCTTTGCTACAGGATACACCCTCCACAAGTTAAGGAAGTAAAAATATAGGTATATATTTCTGTTTTATTTAAACCTTTTAAGTTCGTATGCATAGCCCCATTTGGCTGTTTTAGTTTTTTTTTTCTTTCTTCAGTAATATTTAATCTCCTTAAAGAAAAACAACATATGCATTTTACTTTTTTTGTATCTCTTTAGTAATATTTTAGTGTAAAAGGATAACCAGTATTTAAACCTTTTATGTTACTTTATAAAGTTATTTTACACAAGGTTGAAAAATTAATAAGAAAGCTACATATTTTGGCAGCTGCTGCTTTCATTTTCAATGAAATGAAAAAAGCTTTACAAGAGAAAACCTCAATGAAGAAGAAACAGTTTGCACTATCTAAAAAGGAGAAACCCTCATTTATAAAGGTTTGCTGCAGATGACTTAACTGAAAAGAAATGAATAGTTGCTATGTGTATAATACATATTTATCTATTTGACTTATGCCTTTATTCCAGCAACTTGCAACATCTGAGGTACAATTTGTTACATTACTTTTGTTTTTTGCAGCACAGGCAGGTGAAGTGACTTCCTCAGGGTCACACAGTGGTGTCAGTACCAGGATTTGAACAGACAAGCTCCGGGTTTGCTGAAATATTACTGAAGAAAAAAAAAACGAAAACGGGCAAATGGGGCTATGCATACAAATGTCCATCCATCCATTATCTAACCCGCTATATCCTAAATACAGGAGCCAATCCCTGCCAACACAGGGCACAAGGCAGGAAACAAACCTCGGGCAAGGTGCCAGCCCACCGCAGGGCGCACACACCCACACACACCCACACACCAGGGACAATTTAGAATCGCCAATGCACCTAACCTGCATGTCTTTGGACTGTGGGAGGAAACCGGAGTACCCGGAGGAAACCCAGACAGACACGGGGAGAACATTCAAACTCCACGCAGGGAAGTGAACCCGGGTCTCCTAACTGGCACCTTTCACTGCGCCACCATACCACCCGCATACAAACTTTAAAGGTTTAAATAAAACAGAAATATATACCTTTATTTTTACTTCCTTAACTTGTGGAGGGTGTATCCTGTAGCAAAGCCCTAACTTTTTTCATGAAAGCCCCTTTCAGTCAATAAGCCTTAAAAACAGGTGTAAAGCTAAACTTGCAGCACCGCTATTCAATTACACTTGCCTAACGCCTCTCCTAAGGGGAGATACTGTGGGATCTGGGCATCCGTCAAAGCACCAATCACAAGCCCGATTAGAAAGCGGGAAGCTGTGATTTGTCATCTCCCTCCCATGTAACAATCACAGCCCGTGTTACAACGCACTATGTATGTATGTATATATGTATGTATATATATGTATATGTAGATATGTGTATATGTAGATATGTATATATATGTATATATGTATATGTATATATATGTTTACATAACCTCTTTAACACACTACTTTTTCCGCTGCGAAGCGCGGGTATTTTGCTAGTATATATATATATATATATATATATATATATATATATATATATATATATATATATATATAAAAACATATATAGTATGTGAATTTCCCCTTGGGATTAATAAAGTATCCATCTATCTGTCTGTCTGTCTGTCTGTCTGTCTGTCTGTCTAATACTTCTAATGTTTTCTAAATAGTTACTTCTTCCACGTCCTCTAGAAGTTATGTATTTTATCATAGTGGTGGCTTACATGGAACAAGCTTAACTTTTCAATTTTGGTAACACATTATTTTGTTATCAGCACCAAAAAATGCAGCCTGACAAGTTGTCGGAAGGTTCGATTATTTTACATTCTTCTCAATTGCTGCTGTTCATTTCCTTGTCCGTCGTTCTTCCATTCTGTATCCTGGACTTTGTTTTGTATGCCATTTTATCTGTGCCCCATTTTCATAACACATTTTAAAACAGAGAATGATAAACGTATCCTGAGTAGTTTTAAAATAAAAAGCTGTGTTCGTGTCACCCCACAAATCATTAAAAAAAATAAACATTTTTTCCTTTACGTGGAAACGAACCCCCGGTCTGAGACCTTGGTAAAGTTAGCTTGACGTTCGACATTCGTATGGCATTTGGACTTTAAGGTTTCGTGTCTCCGAAATAATACAATATAATTAAAACCAACTATGGAATAAATCCAACGTGTTTACAAGCGTTCCCTTTTGCCAAAAATATCCCTCTTAAAACGCAAAGGTTAACTAAGTTAAGTTCGTAAAAGCTATAACTGACATCTATCCAAAAACGACTCAGTTTGCCTTTTTGTTCAATCAACGACCCTTAAAATGACATGTAAAGGGACTCCTGAACTTCTGAAGCCTGGCAGAACAGACTCGCTTCTCAAACCATAGGAATGCATTTCAAAATAAAAGATACCAATACTAACATGACAGTGGATAGTAGTATTTTATATATTAGTGACGATGTTATGTGTATTTGAACCTATTTCGGACCAATTTCGGACTTTTATTGCGTTTTGAGATCTAATTTTGATTATTACAAAAAATACAGAAATTTCTGAAAAAAGGGAACATTTGTAAACACATCGTGGGAAAATATGAATTTCGCCATAGTTTTAATGACACTGCTATGTTCGTTTCGTAGATGTGACACCTCAAAGTCCTTAATGTCAAACGAATGTCGAACGTCAGGCTAACTTTATCTCGGTAACTCTGACTCGAAACAGCGCACATCACAATATGCCTCAATCGGAATGAAAGTGAACATCAGAAAACAACGACTTACATATTTCAGTTCCAGTTCCAGACGGCTGCAATCAATTTGTTTTTGTTGGCTTGAACAAAAATAAATAAAGTTGGTTGTACGGTTTTGGTGTGCCGCCTAAATAACTCAATATGTATAATTGTAATTGCGTAAATACATGTGATCAAAACTTAAAAGGAGGTACTGGGTGAGCACGAGAAGCCAGCAAGAGTTGAGAAGGGTCCCAATTGTATCCGGCTGCACGTCGCAGACTCGGCTTTCCACGCCAACGACCTCCCACAGTCCGTAGAAAGAGAAGAAGAGCAGCTGTACAGTTCTTCCAATTCGAAAAAGAAAAGGAGCTGAAAACGTTTTCAGACACGGAACAATGGCACAACATAACAAAGTATGGACTCAGAATAAAAAGCTCAATATATTGAGAGAAGTTTTAGATCCATTAAACAAAACTAATGAGATGTACGATTATATATAACGAATCCAAGTGTTCTGTTTATCGTCATTACTGACATATCCTATTTTTAAGCATATCGTTTTAATTATTTTTACCTCTTGTATAATTTCTTTTTTAATATTTGCCATATTATTTCATATATATTAACTTTTTAACGTATTTATGAGACGTTATGTAGCGTATCCGCAATGTTAGTGTACAATATGAATGGTATTTATGTTTATCGTGTGCCATTAACGTTCGTTAAATATCTTATTTAACTTGATTTTTCAGTAGTTAAGTTAGCTATTTATAAAAACCACGATAACGTTAGCACTGCTGCCTCTTAGTAAGGAGACCTGGGTTCACTTCTCGGGTCCTCCCTGCGTGGAGTTTGCATGTTCTCCCCGTGTTCGCATGGGTTTCCTCCGGGTGCTCCGGTTTCCTCCCACAGTCCAAAGACATGCAGGTTAGGTGCATTGGCGATCCTAAAATTGTCCCTAGTGTGTGCTTGTTGTGTATGTGTGCCCTGTGGTGGGCTGGCACCTTGCCCGGGGTTTGTTCCTGCCTTGCGCCCTGTGTTGGCTGGGATTGGCTCCAGCAGACCCCGTGACCCTGTGTTAGGCTATTGCGGGTTGGATAATGGATGAATGGATAATGGTTGGATGGATGTTAATACTTCTAATCTTCCTCTAGAAGTTATAATGTATTTTATCATAGTGGTGGCTTACATGCAACAAGCTTAACTTTTCTATTTTGGTAACACATTATTTTGTTATCAGCACCAAAAAATGCAGCCTGACAAGTTGTCGGAAGGTTCGATTATTTTACATTCTTCTCGATTGTCGCCGTTCATTTCCTCGTCCGTCGTTCTTCCATTATGTATCCTGGACTTTGTTTCGTATGCCATTTTATCCATTTTATCTGTGCCCCATTTTCATAACACATCTTAAAATAGAGAATGATAAACGTATCCTGCGTAGTTTTAAAATAAAAGGTTGTGTTCATGTCACCCCACAAATCATTTAAAAAAAAAACATTTTTTCCTTTTACGTGGAAACGAACCCCCGGTCTGAGACCGTGGTAAAGTTAGCTTGACGTTCGACATTCGTATGGCATTTGGACTTTAAGGTTTTGTGTCTCTGAAATAATATAATGTAATTAAAGCCAGCTATGGAATAAATCCAACAATTTGTTTACAAGCGTTCCCTTTTGCCAAAAATATCCCTCTCGAAACGCAAAAGTTAACTAAAGTTATGTTCGTAAAAGCTATAACTGACATCTATCCAAAAACAACTCAGTTTGCCTTTTTGTTCAATCAACGACCCTTAAAATGACATGTAAAGGGACCCCTGAACTTCTGAAGCCTGGCAGAACAGACTCGCTTCTCAAACAATAGGAATGCATTTCAAAATAAAAGATACCAATACTAACATGACAGTGTATAGTAGTATTTTATATATTAGTGACGATGTTATGTGTATTTGCACCCATTTCGGACCAATTTCGGACCTTTATTGCGTTTTGAGAGCTAATTTTGATTATTACAAATAATACAGAAATTTCTGAAAAAAAGGAACATTTGTAAACACATCATGGGAAAATATGAATTTCGCCATAGTTTTAATGACACTGCTATGTTCGTTTCGTAGATGTGACACCTCAAAGTTCAAATGTCAAACGAATGTCGAACGTCAAGCTAACTTTATCTCGGTAACTCTGACTCGAAACAGCGCATATCACAATATGCCTCAATCGGAATGAAAGTGAACATCAAAAAACAACGACTTACATATTTCAGTTCCAATTCCAGACGGCTGCAATCAATTTGCTTTTGTTGGCTTGAACAAAAATAAATAAAGTTGGTTGTACGGTTTTAGTTTCTGTGTGCCGCCTAAATAGCTTAATATGTATAATTGTAATTGCGTAAATACATGCGATCAAAACTTAAAAGGAGGTACTGTACTGGGTGAGCGTGAGAAGCCAGCAAGAGTTGAGAAGGGTCCCAATTGTATCCGGCTGCACGTCACAGACTCGGCTTTCCACGCCAACGACCTCCCACAGTCCTTAGAAAGAGAAGAAGAAGAGCAGCTGTACAGTTCTTCCAATTCGAAAAAGAAAAGGAGCTGAAAACGTTTTCAGACACGGAACAATGGCACAACATAACAAAGTATGGATTCAGAATAAAAAGCTCAGTATATTTAGAGAAACTTTAGATCCATTAAACAAAACTAATGAGATGTACGATTATATATAACGAATCCAAGTGTTCTGTTTATCGTCATTACTGACATATCCTATTTTTAAGCATATCGTTTTAATTAATTATTTTTGTATTATTTCTTTTTAATATTTGCCATATTATTTCATTTATATTAACTTTTTAACTTATTTATCAGACGTTATGTAACGTATCCGCAATGTTAGTGTACAATATGAAAGGTATTTATGTGTATGGTCGTCATTAACGTTTGTTAAATATCTTATTTAACTTGATTTTTCAGTAGTTAAGTTAGCTATTTATAAAAAGCACGATAACGTTAGCACTGCTGCCTCGCAGTAAGGAGATCTGGGTTCACTTCCCGGGTCCTCCTTGCGTGGAGTTTGTATGTTCTCCCCGTGTCTGCGTGGGTTTCCTCCGGGTGCTCTGGTTTCCTCCCACAGTGCAAAGACATGCAGGTTAGGTGCATTGACGATGCTAAATTGTCCCTAGTGTGTGCTTGGTGTGTGGATGTGTGTGTCCTGTGCCCAGGGATTTGTTCCTGCCTTGCGCCCAGTGTTGGCAGGCATTGGCTCCAGCAGACCCCTGTGTTAGGATATAGCGGGTTGGAAAATTACTGACTTTAAGTTTTCATTTGAAGGATAGCAACATTTTAGTTTTACAATGCATTGAAAAATATGCCGAAGAGATCAGAGAGAGAATTGAATTCCACTTTAAAACCGATGGAGCAATGAGACGGCAATGTTTATCTGGGAACATTTAGTATTAATTGTTAGTTGTGTTAATATTTTCATTCATTGTGATTCACTGCTTTTTGATCAAACAGCTCATAAGCAATTAGATTTACAGAAGCAAAAAGCATTTGTGGAGGGAGGATTATATCTGGTTGTTGTTTCCCATATTTGGCACCTTCTACAATTTGTGTTGAATATTTGTGTTATGTTTATTTTATTTTTTTATATTTGTATTTTTTTTTTTTGCTTTTAGCATACTGTCCTTAGTGGTTTTGATGTCCCAGAAATACCTACCTTTCAAAATCCACATATTTTAAATCTGTTTGTAATGATTTGCATAAATATTTTTGTAACATTAAACTCCTTTTAACAATTTGACTCTGCTTGATCCTCTTTAGAATGACATGTCAGCTTTGAGGTAGTGCTGGTGTAGACTGTTGCTTGAGTACTCCAGCCCCAAGGGGTAAATGCAATTTAAATTTCCTTTAATAATTTTCATTCAGTTCTACGGTAATGGAGCAAATATACTTAGCCATGTTGTAAATCAAAGACAAAAAATCAAAATGTTCACCATTTTAAACGTAGTGCTTCTTTTTGAAATCACTGAAGTAACTGCTCATGTCAGACTGAGCAAGTGAACACCCTTCTAAATGAAGGCCAAGAATCAAACAAAAAAATTACAAGGTACAGAAATAATGGACAGCCAGGACAGGGTCATTTTTGTGTTTATTCTTTTGGTTCTTTTTTAGCATTTCCTTAGGTAAATTAATTTTTTTCTGTTTTCAGGTTTAGACTGTATTGAGCCATTAATGAAAAGACAGAAGATGCACCACATCTGAAGTGAAAAAATGTCTTGCTATTCTATTACATAGCACTGCTTTCATGCAGGTTTCAAATCTTTTAGAATGAACATCAGCCTCCCTTCTTCAACATCCTGCACAAGGCACTGATGAGCAGGTACAGACACATCATTTTATAAACTTCCATAAGAAAGATGAATTACATTTTGTTGACGCTGGCTTACAATACCTATTGTATAGTGAATAAAATTTATAAAAAGACTTGTAATGCTTGTCTCAGATGCATACTCTTAATTGTTAACCATCCATCCATTTTCCAACCCGCTGAATCCGAACACAGGGTCACGGGGGTCTGCTGGAGCCAATCCCAGCCAACACAGGGCACAAGGCAGGGAACCAATCCCGGGCAGGGTGCCAACCCACCGCAGGACACACACAAACACACCCACACACCAAGCACACACTAGGGCCAATTTAGAATCACCAATCCACCTAATCTGCATGTCTTTGGACTGTGGGAGGAAACCGGAGCGCCTGGAGGAAACCCACGCAGACACGGGGAGAACATGCAAAGTCCATGCAGGGTGGACCCGGGAAGCGAAGCCGGGTCTCCTAACTGCGAGGCAACAGCGCTACCACTGCGCCACCGTGCCGCCCAATTGTTAACCAGTAGGAGTCAAAGCCCAAAAGACTAAAAGCCTGTTTTTACGTCTTCTGACACAGAAATACAACTCTTAAAGGCCTTAGAAAATTTTGAATGCATTGTGTACTGTGTTAATAATAGTGTATTGTAAGAAACACGGAAGACTTGTAGAATCTGTGATTGAAAGCAGTAATATTAATAATGTATAACAAATTGAGAATATACTATAAATTATTTTTTTGCTTTCCTTTTTCTTACATTCCTTGTAAATGTGGAGGAAAAGACAATAAGCTTTATGATGACTATTTAAAGAAATTTCTTTCTTTTTTTTTCATAAAACATATTACAGCAACATGGAATCCTTCATCATCTTACCAAGGCAGAGAAGTGGTGTGCTGAGAATCAATCTGTGTTCAAGGGGCAAGTCTCACTCCCTTCATTACTGTCACTGGAGAATGGCGACATTGAGGAGGCCCTTCAGAAATCTGATTTGCTCTCTGAATTTTCAGAATAAGAGGAGAGGGAATATGTCCTTAGACCCTTCATCATCCTTTTTTCACATATGGAAGACATGCATCTGTTTTTAGTTAACATGAGAGGAAAAAGGAAAATCAATGTTTTGTGAGAAAATGTAACATAAACATACATGTCCCTTATTGTTCAGTTACAACCTACAATTCTTGTTCTATATTTTATATATTAACTTTATTGTATTAAATGTTGTAAACCAACTTGATCTTTGCAGTCCATTGTCTCAGATCAGCATGTCTTAGTGTTATGTATTAAAATAATGTTTTATAAGACAGGGCAAGGCAATTTTTATTTATAAAGTACATTTACAACAGCCAGAACTGAACCAAAGTGCTATACAAGAAAAAGTAAAAGAAAGAGTTAAAATATACAGTATGTACATATCACAAAACTGCAAGCATAACCAACCACTATTTAAAAGATAAACTCAATGTACCCACACCAATACATACATATTTATAATCATGAATGTACATGATACAACATATACAAACATAATGTCAACCTCTTGCAGGGTCTAATGGCAGTGAGAAGAAATGAAACTTTAATGAAGACTTAAAAATGGCCTGTGTTGGAGCAGACCTAATATAATAAGGTGAGCCATTCCAGAGAAAAGGAGCAGCCACCACAAATGCTGATTCCTCCTTTGCTTCAGCCTCGACCTCAGCACAACTAAAAGCATCTGGCTAGTAGACCCCAGTGCTCTTGTTGGCACATACAAGTGAAGAGGTTCCAAGAAGCAAGATGGGGCTGATCCATTCAAACATTTGAAAACAAGTAATGGAATTTTAAAATCAATCCTGAAGTGGAAAAGAAGCCAATGAAGCAAGGTCATTATTGGTGAAATATGGTCATGCTTACAAGAACCTTCAATAGGCGAACATCAAAGTTGTTAACTAATTGTAGGTGTTGTAACAAGACCTGATCAACACCTATGTACAAAGAACTGCAATAGTCCAAATGAGATGTTATAAAAACTTGGATGGCCTTTTCAATATCACTGAAAGAAGGAAAAGCCTTTACCTTAAAGTATCAGCTGGAAAAAGCTTCATTTAACCTCACAATTTATCTGTTGAGTTTGATTGAGCTGTCAAAGATCACGCCTGGGTTCCTAACTGAAGCTTTATGATACAGTACATATATGGCAAGGGGTCCAAGAGCAACATCAGAGACACAAACCTTCTGAACTTTTGGAAACCACAATCTCAGTTTTATTATCATTTAGTTTAACCTTCCTCTTGTGTTAGCTTTCTGTTATCATCTCTTATGTTAAAGGGTCGGTTTTGACCCGTGTATTAAATCAGCTATAAAATACACTAAAAACAATAAGCTATCATCCAATTTGTTTCTCATCTCTTGGTTACCTTGTTAGGCTTCCTTATCCATGAAAATGTTGGTTTTAATACTTTTGGTGTGGGCCTCTGGGCCTTTTTTTGTCAGTATACCCCTTGATTTCAATTTAAAAAAATGGTAAAATGAACCTCAAGAGAATCATATTAATAAATAAAAGGTTCTTGTGTTATCTGACTAATACTGAGGGGTATAGAACACATCTCTTAAATAAATTTGTTTTATTTATTTTTTCATTTTAATATTAATAACTAAAGTGACATCTATGGTGTTACGGGTCAATTTCGACCCATAGATATTTACATCAAGAAAAGGCAAAAAAAATTATTTTTTTCAGCAATAGAACTTTAATATAAACTGAAAAAAATGAAAAGCAGAACAGGTCATGACACAAAATATATATTTGCATGGTCAAATAAACAAAAACCAATCAAGAAAATCAAACAAATAGAAATCAATTGGGCGGCACAGTGGCGCAGTGGGTAGCGCTGCTGCCTCGCAGTTGGGAGACCTGGGGACCTGGGTTCGATTCCCGGGTCCTCCCTGCGTGGAGTTTGTATGTTCTCCCCGTGTCTGCGTGGGTTTCCTCCGGACGCTCCGGTTTCCTCCCACAGTCCAAAGACATGCAGGTTAGGTGGATTGGCAATTCTAAATTGGCCCTAGTGTGTGCTTGGTGTGTGGGTGTGTTTGTGTGTGTCCTGCGGTGGGTTGGCACCCTGCCCGGGATTGGTTCCTGCCTTGTGCCCTGTGTTGGCTGGGATTGGCTCCAGCAGACCCCCGTGACCCTGTGTTCGGATTCAGCGGGTTGGAAAATGGATGAATGGATAGAAATCAATTACAAGTTCCAAAACTAATACAAAGCTAAATCAGAGTAAAAACCTCTGTCTGCAAGAACATGCTTGTGTATGTGTGTGTTTAGAGGCATGTGTGGCAAAAAGTGACACTTTTTGAGTGTTCTTTGCAGAGATATTTCTTGCAGTTGAAACACAATACATTTGTCTTTCTGTCCTTACTGCTTGGGCAGACCTGACACCTCTTTCTTTTCGAATCAGGCGGCCTGACTGGGGTTGGGGCTGTTTCGGTTGGTGTTGAGGCAGGGCTGGCTGAGGAGGATGCTGATGCAGCTTCTCTCTGTGTTGCTGATGGTGAGGATGGAGTGCTGGGTGAGCTCTGCAGCTGTCTGACCAAGGCTGCAGCGTCTGGGTCTCGGGGCACCCATTCCCTTCGCCTAATGTGTGGCTTGACAAGGGAATTTTCCAACTCCTCAGGAAACAGTCTCCGCTTGGTTTTTTGGTGGAAATGTGGCTCCACAACACAAATGCATTATATGCAGACACATCAAGGATGTTGTAAAACACAACCATTGGCCATCTTCTGGTCATTCGCTGGCATGTGTATGTGGCTGTCAGCTTGTCCAGGTTGTCCACTCTTCCTTTGTTTTTGTTATAGTCGTGGATAATTGTCGGCTTTTTGTCACTTCCTGATGATACAGCTGCGTCTTTGTGAAGAGTAGACATGAGTATCACATTCCGGTTTCTTTTTGGACAATATGAGACAACAGTGGTGGTGTCTGTAAAAGCAAACTTTGAGGAAAGTGGAGCCCTGCCCTTCACCTGCAAGATTTCATCAGGCAACTCAGGTTTATTTTTCTTCACTGTTCCCACCATGGTAAGTTTCCTCTTGAGAAGTTCTTGTCCGAGGTCATAGCTGGTAAAAAAATTGTCACAAGTGATATTGTGACCCTGCAGTCCAGTGGTCATATCGAGGACCACACGTTTTCCTTAGTTTTTCTCAGGGATGCCACTCGCAGCTTTGCCTGTGTAAATCTGTAGATTCCAGGCATAGCTGGTTCTTGCGTCACAGGCTGCCCAGATTTTTATGCCATATTTCCCTGGCTTACTGGGTATGTATTGCAGGAAGGGGCATTTTCCTCGAAAAGGGACAAGACGTTCATCCACTGTCACCTCTGGCCCTGGGTTGAACATCAGCGGAAGGAGCTGCACCCATCTCTCCCAGACATCCCTGATGGGACCAAGCTTGTCAGATCTCACTCTGGTCTCTCTGTTGTCAAATCTGAGGACTCTTGATATCATTTGAAATGTCTGAAGTGACATTGTTGCCCGGAAAATATTTCTGCCTGTTGATGCGTCCCATAGACTATCAGTGGCCTCATTGCAGGATCTGTACACTCCAGCAAGAAGAAGAACACCAATGAAAGCATCCAGGTATTCCTCATCAATGTCTTTCCACATGTCGCCATGGACTTTTTTTCCTTCAAAGATCATCATAGTAATGATGATTCTTTTTAGTGACAATGGCATAAATAGCTCAAAACATGTTTTGATGTCACTGACTCTGGTCAGAGCAAACCTTGTGATTCCAGGGGTCATTTTGATGACATTTGCAGCAGCTGCCCTGCCATGAACATCATGAGGTACTGAGCTCCAAAAGATCTTACCATTTTTGGACTTGAATCTTTCAGCAGGAGCAGCTTCAGCACCAGTGACCTCCTTATCCGACTCATCAGATGTGTCTGTGTCTTCTGGATGATACTCCACATTGTCTTCCTCCTCAGAAACCTGCTCATCTGAATCGCTATGCTGCTCTGTGTCCTCTCCTTCATTTTCACAAAAAATATGATCCAGAACTTGGCTCACTGTAAATCTTCTTCTCATTTTTGCATGCTGCAAATTGTAAATGTGCACTCTGCAAGTCAAATGGACACTCAAATGAGTGAATTCACCTCACATGTCTGGACATGCCCGTCTTTGTTTGTTTTGTTTTTGTGCAGGTCTACTGGAAAGCCACGCAAAATGAGAAAGCTCACATGATTAGGAGAGGAGCTGGTGGTCAGTGTGTCAGCTGACAGTGCACTTAGGATTTCAGTTTTGGCTCTAATTATTGCTTTATCATCGTATTATCATAACTGGGTCGAAACCGACCCTAACAACACAAAGGTCATAATTTCAACCAGAGCATTTTATAATTTAGTAAAAATATTTTTTTTTGCTTTATTTTGTTGAAAAAGAGGTTCCTGACAAAGTCAAAAAGCCTTGATGCAATAAATAAATTTATGTGATTCTTGTATGCATTTAAAATTTAAAACGGGTCGGTGCAGACCCTAACACAAGAGGAAGGTTAAGAAAATTCATTGCCATTTAGGTTTTAATATCATTCAAGCATGCATAGAGGGTCTGTATTGTCTCGCATTGATTTTAGTGGCAAATATATTTGAGTGTCATCAGCATGGCAGTGAAAGGAGAAGCCATACTTGTTAACAATAGAGCCTAAAGGTAACATGCATATCAAAAAGAGAACTGGTCCAAGGATGGAACCCTGCAAGTAATTTGAGCTAAAGAGGACAACTCACCCAAATGAATAGAAAAGCTCCTATTGCTTAGATAAGATTTAAACCATTTCAGGGCATTACCTTGGATGCCTACAAACTGTTCAAGGTGTAATATAAGAATCATAAGATCCACAGTATCAAAAGCTGAGGCAACATCTAGCAGTACAAGAATGGCAGAATCTCCAGCATTAGTAGTTAGGAGGAGGTAATTGTAAACCTTTAACAAGGCTGTTTCAGTGCTGTAAGAAGATCTGTATCTGGTTTGGAATTTTTCCAGAATACCCTTGAGCAAGGCCCTTAACCTGCAATTGCTCCATCCTGGGCATGACGTTAATCTGCATCCAGCCGTGCAAGTAGGTCCTCCAACTTGCAGGGAAAACTTAGGGGTTGGGGGCGGGATTGGCACTCCAGCCACTGTAAAAAATTTACATTGGTCCAGTATAGTGCTGAGGTGTCACCCTCTGCACTTGGGTCCCAATCCAGGTGGTTTGGTGTGTGGTGGGTGCAGCAACACGCTATCAGTGCATGCTCCCACACGCTCTATTTTCAGCCAGAAATATTTGAGTAACCAGAACTTTTTCTAAGACTTTGTTTTTTAATAAGTTTCTGCACCACAGCGTGTTTCAAGGCAACAGGAGCACAACCAGAAATCAAGCTAGCATTTATTAAGGTAATAACACTTGGTCTGACAGAATCAAAAAACTTCTTGACTAATTGAAAGGGGACACTGTTCAGGAGGCAATTTGTAGGATTCAGGCGTTGCACCAAATCAGAAAACAGAGACGATGATACAGGCCCAAAGTGGCCAAAGACAACTGAACATACTATGGGAAGAGATTAATCCTTAGCAGGCAGTGTGAACAATGACCTAATAACAGTAATCTTATTTACAAAAAAATATATCTCCATTTGGAGAGTAAGTTGGGGTATGCAAGAAATGACAAATTCCTAATACAAGAAATTGTATGTAGCGATTAAAGGATTTAAAAATCACTAAAAAAATTAATATGTGATTATTGCATCTACCCAAACAAAACATTTTTAAAGTTAAGTTTAAAATCGGAAGCAATGTGTTAGTTCAGTTCCAAAATAAAAGAAAGACAGTTTATGGAAGTAAGGCACAGAGTGTGCAACTTTCAATAATGCAAATTTTTACATTTCTTTAGAAAAACAAAGAATAATATCTATTAAGCAATTTAAGAGATTTGCCTTAGTTTTTTGATAAGTACATACTAATAAGTTAGGTTTCCAGAGAGAACAACTAAGCAATGAATTAAAAACAAGGAAAACGTTTGAAAGTTTAATAACTCCACTTGAAATTTATCAACATTATATCTGCAGCATAGAACAAAATTAGAAAAAACAATTCAAGACAGACAACGGAATTGAAGATACCCATGTACTGTAGTAAGCTGAATCATTTCAAACAAGACTGAACATGTTTGACCGAAGATGCTTGAGGCAGATTAAGGGAATAAGATGGCCAAGAACAATTAATAACGAGCATCAGAGAGAAAAGACTGGCCAAATGGAGCTTTGTGAAATAGATGTATCGAGAATGATAAGAAAAGCAGGACATACAGTATATGGCACAAGGACGACTCAAGGACAGCAAGAACAGTGGAAAAATAGTTTCCAGCAAGAAGGAGAGAAGTGGAATAAGTGGCACAGGGTAGAGAGAAGTAGAGGAAGCTTTATAACTTGTAGTGATACAGCATTGAATACAACGGAAGCGCGGCTAACTAACTAACTTAAATATTTAATGAATGCTAGGCAGGTATTATGGTTGTACACGATATTTTGATCTTGTTATGTTTGCAGTTACAAGTACAAAATTGAAAAATGCAATAGCCCATGCAGCCTGAATTCATATGCAGAAATAAAAACAGTTTATATCTATAGGTTAAAAGTCAACATATCCTTACTGAGAGCTAAGCTTTTGTAAATGTAAATCAAGACATCATTTGACAGATCAGTATCTTTTGTTATGGGGCATTCACTTTCTGAAAACTTTTTTTTTTCAAGGCTTATGTTAGCCCCCAAACACTCATACAAACATTTCAAAACAGGCAGCGAAGAACAAAATACATAAACATCCATCCATCCATTATCCAACCTGCTATATCCTAACTACAGGGTCAAAGGGGTCTGCTGGAGCCAATCCCAGCTAACACAGGGTGCAAGGCAGGAAACAAACCCCAGGCAGGGCACCAGCCCACTGCAGATACATAAACATTGCAGGAAAAAATACTTAGCTTGAATGACAGATTAACTTAGAACATACAAGCAGCTATATTAAAACTGGCAATTTTATTGTTTGTCACCAAGTTTTCTTGGCTCTTCGTTTGTGTTAAGGTCCAAAATTTGGATGCTGGATGACTTTGTCCAAGACAGCACCCACATGTTAACTAATGAAGGCAGAACAGATAATAGTAATAAGATATTGTTATCTTATTATTTATATTGTGTTATTCAACTATTTTTTGAAACATTTACTTAATAAATGAACTCCATATACACCAATCTTTTCCACTGTGAAAATAAATTGTAGCAATTTCTTAGGGCTGCAGCTGCAACTTTGTTTAGTAATTTATTTCATAAATGTTTCAACTTTAAAAGGCCTTGTTTGGCATCTCATGTAATATCCCATAGTCTCTGAAAAAGCTAAAATTTGTCTGTGTAAGTGGAACCCCACATCTACAGTATGTGTAAAATATAGAAATTAACAAAAAGTTACAGTACATCAAAAATAAAGCAATAAAAGAATTTGCAATGATATTGTTTATAGCCTCAATATACACCATTAGATTTGCTCACATGAATCACTAAATCTGTGATTTGATGGTATTGAAGTGGAGATGCAAAATAAAGCTAATTATGATTTCTTATTAGTTTAGGTAGTATTGCTAATTCAAAACATATTAAACTAGATTTGATTCATAAACATGATTGGTCATCATGTATTTCCATGGATTCCAGTGCAGATCCCAAAGACAAGTAGGTAGCTAATTTGACTACTCCAAGTAAATGTGGTCTCTGCGATGGTCTTCAATCCAGCATGCATTTCTGTTTAACACTAAATATTGCCCAGAAAAAAACAACCTGTTTCTCCACACAGCCTTGTAGATCCCTGTGTTGGAGAAAAAACTCAGAAAATTAATAGATCAATTTAAATATGCAAGACTATTCCATTTTAATGACAGTCTTGAAATTTGTGATTAGGAAAAAAGCTGTGTTACTGCACTATTGCTGTGCCCATTTGAAATGAATGATCAAGACAGGTGTGAGGTCTCAGCAGTAGAGATGTAAGGAGTAAATACCTCTACTGGAGAACGTTAGGCAAAAGAAATAGCTACCCTATATAAAAATGGGAATAGCTATGGAAGAAGAAGATGAAGATGATGAAGAAGAAAGTGAAGATGATGAAGAAGAAGATATTAGTTATCACACCTTTTCACTTGTGGCAATTTTGTTATCTGTCCTATTATACTTGCTGAACAACCAGGAGCTAGCTTAATGTTGCTCAATTGTTTGCCTCTTTTGCAAGTCACTTTGAATAAAAGCATCTGCAAAGCAAATAAATGTAGATGTAAAACAGTGTCTTTCCTTTATTTTCAGGTAGCATTTGGGTGCCATTTAAGATACGGACACATCTTACATTACCTTTTTGATGTTTCAGGTAACACAGGTAACACAGTACACAGTAGCATAGCAGGTAACACATAAAGCACAGACCCTCTGCAGTTCGCATACCAGGAGAAGGTGGGAGCGGAGGATGCCATCATCTATATGCTACACCGATCACTCTCCCACTTGGACAGAGGCAGTGGTGCTGTAAGAATTATGTTTCTAGACTTCTCTAGTACCTTCAACACCATCCAACCTCTGCTCCTTAAGGACAAGCTGACAGAGATGGGAGTAGATTCATACCTGGTGGCATGGATCGTGGACTATCTTACAGACAGACCTCAGTATGTGCGTCTCTGGAACTGCAGGTCTGACATTGTGGTCAGCAACACAGGAGCGCTGTAGGGGACTGTACTTTCTCTGGTCCTGTTCAGCCTATATACTTCGGACTTCCAATACAACTCGGAGTCCTGCCATGTGAAAAAGTTCGCTGACGACACTGCTATCGTGGGCTGCATCAGGAGTGGGCAGGAGGAGGAGTATAGGAACCTAATCAAGGACTTTGTTAAATGGTGTGACTCAAACCACCTACAACTGAACACCAGCAAAACCAAGGAGCTGGTGGTGGATTTTAGGAGACCCAGGCCCCTCCTGGACCCCATGATAATCAGAGGTGACTGTGTGCAGAGGGTACAGACCTATAAATACCTGGGAGTGCAGCTGGATGATATATTGGACTGGACTGCCAATACTGATGCTCTGTGTAAGAAAGGACAGAGCCGACTATACTTCCTTAGAAGACTGGCGTCCTTCAACATCTGCAATAAGATGCTTCAGATGTTCTTTTAGACGGTTGTGGTTAGCGCCCTCTTCTACGCAGTGGTGTGCTGGGGAGGCAGCATAAAGAAGAGGGACGCCTCACGCCTGGACAAACTAGTGAGGAAGGCAGGCTCTATTGTAGGCATGGAGCTGGACAGTTTGACATCTGTGGCAGAGCAACGGGTGCTCAGCAGGCTCCTGTCAATAATGGAGAATCCACTACATCCACTAAACAGTATCATCTCTATACAGAGGAGCAGCTTCAGCGACAGACTGCTGTCACTGTCCTGCTCCACTGACAGACTGAGGAGATCATTCCTCCCCCACACTATGCAACTTTTCAATTCCACCTGGGGGTTAAAAATTAACATTATACAAAATTATTGTCAGTTTTTACCTGCATTTTTATCACTCTTTAATTTAATATTGTTTTTTTATCAGTATGCTGCTTCTGGAGTATGTGAATTTCCCCTTGGGATTAATAAAGTATCTATCTATCTATCTATCTATCTATCTATCTATCTATCTATCTATCTATCTATCTATCTATCTATCTATCTATCTATCTATCTATCTATCTATCTATCTATCTATCTATCTATCTATCTATCTATCTATCTATCTATCTATCTATCTAAAATAACATCACTGATAAAAAATGGTAAGATAAAAATAACTCAAAATACAAAATCATTTTTAAGCTTGACAACCATGCTTACACTTTACTTCACAGATGAACAAAAGTGCTTTCTAGTGTTTTACATTACAATAAAATCAAATACCAATTTCAGATAAATATCCATTCCTATAAATGATAGCACTATAATGGCTTAAAGTATAATTGGATTGCAATATATTTTTGGTTGAACAGGAAGCAAAAATAGTAGATTGTGTATCATAAATTATTAAACACTGAGAATCATATTCTTATGAAATACAGTTTTAGTATTTAATACAGTATTTAACGGGTCACATTGAAAGGCAATAGTACCAGCACTTCTCTGTGGAACTATAAGCTGGAAATCAGCTCTGAGAACCCAAGGATGTACTATAATAATTTAGTATTGTTTATAAAGACTGATTACTAAACTTTAGCATCATGTTTTCATTTCACTCACTTCATTTTTTCACAAGGTACATAATACATTAAAACCTTTCCTTTACTTACAATACCTGCACCTTGTAGATTTACAATTTCAGATAATTAAGAATGATTTTGTTTTTGGGCATGCAAGCATTTAAATCTTTTCTGCACTGTCTTACCAAATCACTATTCATCCATTTCCTTTTCCCTCACTGTCCAATTCAGTGCCAGCAAATTAGAAGCCAACATCCTGACTATATGGCCCCTGCCCAGGTTCCTATCCCATTGGCTTCCTTCCTTTAAAGCTGAATCAGTCACCAGACAGGAGCCAATCATGGATCAGGTGCCACTTCATCAAAGGGTACATTCAGGATACACCCACATTCTTACATACCAGGTCAATTTAATGTTGCCAGTTAACTTTAGTAGAAAAACTTGGTAAGGTCTAATTAGAATAGGTATTTTTTATTTAAAATTTTTCCTTTTGTATATTGCCATATAATCGAGCCATTCATTTTGAGTATCAGTTCATTAAATAAATATCAACAGTAAAATGTCATCTGTTTCTAATTCTTCACAAAACCTGAAAAAGCCAGAGAAACAAAGATAGAGGAAATTATTTAAGAAAACAGAAAATATTCATTGAAACACATAGTCATTAACCAGGGTATAAAAGACACTGACAACCAGAAAGAAAACATATTTTGCTAATGCTGTGTTGTAGATGGGTTATCACACACTTTCTCCAGAAAAATAAGAAAATAAATGCCACCTATATTTAGACAGAAACATGACTCAAAGGTCATGAAATATCTCATATATCATATGGCATATACAGTAATACGGTATTACATATATTACTTACTCTTATTTAAAATGCAAAAATAATACTTGTATCCAAGACAAATAATAAACACTTGCAACACAGCTTTGTTTCTGATTTTATTCTATTTTATTTTATTTTTTAACTTTTATTGAATTTATTAAGGCGGCACGGTGGCGCAGTGGGTAGCGCTGCTGCCTCGCAGTTAGAAGACCCGGGTTTGTTTCCCGGGTCCACCCTGCATGGAGTTTGCATGTTCTCCCCGTGTCTGCGTGGGTTTCCTCCGGGCGCTCCGGTTTCCTCCCACAGTCCAAAGACATGCAGGTTAGGTGCATTGGTGATCCTAAATTGTCCCTAGTGTGTGCTTGGTGTGTGGGTGTGTTTGTGTGTGTCCTGCGGTGGGTTGGCACCCTGCCCGGGATTGTTTCCTGCCTAATGCCCTGTGTAGGCTGGGATTGGCTCCAGCAGACCCCCGTGACCCTGTGTTCGGATTCAGCGGGTTAGAAAATGGATGGATGGATGGATGAATTTATTAAAGGCATGTAACGTTCCATACATTCAAGTGAAACTTAACAAAACTAAATACAAATCAATCCCCACCCTTGAGAAAGCAAGGAAGGCCAACAGCTAGATTAAAAGTTTGAGAGTAGTAAAGAGAGAAAGAAATACATCCACCCATTAAAAATACATATTCTACAATGTTACTGATTAGATCCTGCCAGGTTTGTAAAAAGTTCTGCACAAATCCTCTAAGTGCAAATTTGATTTTTTTCAATTTCACTCAATATATAACATTAGTTACCCACTGACTTAAAAGAGGTGGGCTAGGATTCTTCCACTTGAGCAAGATAAGTCTATGTGCTAATAGTGTAGTAAAGGCAATTGCAGTTTGTTTGTCTTTCTCCACTTTACGCCCATCTTGAAGTACACCAAACACAGCTGTTAATGGGTTAGGAGGGATTGTGACACCAAGGCTGTCTGATAGGCATTTAAAGATTTTGGTCCAGAATGATGTTAATTTGATTCAGGCCCAAAACATGTTCCCTAGTGAGTCTGGAGTTCGATTGCATTTTTCATAGGTTGAATCTTGCCCTGGAAATATTTTGGACAATTGTAAATGAGATAGATGTGCTCTATAAAAGACTTTAAATTGAATTAATTAAATGCTATGGAGCTCGAGTGAATTCTGTGCTTAGCTGCCTTCCACTCCTTTTATGAAATGTTGAGTAAGCGATCCTTTTCCCCTCTGGACTCTGGGATCTTTAAAAAGGATAGGACTTTAAAATGGTTTTATGTATTATAGAAATGCTGTCTGAGTCTTCAAGACTGATCAATATTTCTTCTAGAATAGAAACAGGGGGGAGGGAAGGAAAATTGGGTAGATTTCATTCAGCAAAGTTTCTAATTTGGAATATAGTGGAAAAATTTGGAGTGTAATAGTTTGTAGGATGTAAAGACATTATTTATATACAAATCTTCAAATGATTTAATCCCATACGTTTTCCAAACATTAAAAATTGTAAGTTTAAAAGGGTGGAAAAAGGTGGTTATCATGAAGGGGTAAGTGTTTCCTGCATTGGTTCCATATTCTGAGTGAATGAAGGACAATTGAGTTGTTAGTATATTGACAATGCCATGTATTTACTGGTGTACAAAGCAAGGAATATAAAGAAGTACTGCAGGATTTCATTTCTATTGCAAACCAAGCTAGTGTGTGTTTGTGTCAATATCCAGGTTTTTATAGCTTGTATATTTACTGCCCAGCATTAAAAATGAAAATTGGGTAGAGCCATGCCACCTTCTGATTTAGGTTGTTGTAGAGTCACCCTTTGGATGTGTGGATATTTCAAATTCCAAATAAATGAAGTTATGATTGAATTTGACTTCTTAAAAACTGATTTGTTAATGTACAGTATATGGGGATGCTTTGAAATAGAAACAGAAGTTTAGGGAGGATATTCATCTTGATTGTGTTAATTCTCCCTGCTAAAGTAAAATGGAAGGTAGACCTGTTTCTGATTTTATTAATGTTCCCATAACAATCAGAATAAACGGAACTTTTATATGTCAGCCAGCAGATATGAACAGATATGAAGAAAATGTTGAAGACTGGTTTTCCAACACTATTCAATGAATTCAAAACTGTAGGTTTCAAAAGAAATTTAAATGAAAAAATGGCAACATTTTAATGATTCCTGCTTCTTCTTTTAGAAGAAGTCTCCTGTTCATCAATTGAAAAATAAGATGCATTTTCAGATATGTTGTAGACAAACTATGAGGAGATCAGATTATTCAAGTAAACATAGCTTGCTAATTGTTGCTAAAATGTCCAGAAACGGATATTTGGAAATCTACTTGTTTGATGTTCCATATGAGCATATACTTCTTTAACTTTGTTCAGCATTTACTCTCAAACAACATTCCTCCATCTTCTCTTGTATTTGTTGAAGTGGTTTTAATGTAACTTTTGGCATCAACTCTTAAATCTTTGCACCAGGTAAGCTCTTAATTTGTTTGACATTTTATGAATAGATTCAAATAATTTCATAATTTATTTGAAGATTCATTTGATTTAATCTTTTCTCATTATTCACTCTGCTAAATTCTATAATAAGTCTGTTCACTGTGTAAGAAGAATGACCATAAGACATTGCGAAGGGATGGGGCAGCCACCCGCATGATTTTTCCTGGCTGCAAAACTGATGCCAAAGCACAGACATGTTCATACAACAGAGTCCAAAACAGAGCGGATTCATTCTACACATGATGGCAGCTTTAAATGCCCGTAGAGGAAGTGATGTCATCAGGACCTGAACCGGAAGTGACGTTGTTGGCTGCCCCAGAGCCAGGCAGGATTTCCCTAGAATGGTCTGCAAAAGATCGAGAGGGAGAATTAGTGCACCTCGCAACCCCCTGTTTTGGCGTGGAATTACATGTACCCAAGCCCTTTAGTTGTCTCCTAAACACATATGTGTGACAGGGCTTCCCCCTCAGCCCAGACCCGTTGGGTCGGGCTTCCTGCACCGAGAGGTCATGAATGCGGAAGAGAGCATCAGCGTTGGTGTGGAGAGAACCCTTCCGATAAATGAGCGATAACTTATAAGGTTGCAGATCAAGGAACCACCTAGTGACTCGAGGGTTGGACTCCTTATGCAGGGCCATCCGCTGTAAAGGTGCATGGTCCGTGACAAGTGTAAACTCCCAACCCAAGAGGTAGTACCTGAACTGTGTAATCGCCCACTTAATTGCAAGAGCCTCTCTTTCCACTGCCGTATACCTGGTCTCCCGATCCAGCAGATTCCAGCTCAGGAACATGACAGGGTGTTCGGCACCATCGAAGCTTTGGCTCCACACTGCTCCTAGGCTTGTGTCCAAAGCATCCGTCTGGAGGAAAAGAGGAAGCGAAAAGTCAGGTACCTTCAAAACAGGTGCCGACGTCAGGGCCCTTTTTAAGTCACTCAATGCAGCTTCCATCTTATCGGTCCATACCACAATGTTGGGAGCCCTCTTTTTTGTTAAATCATTCAAGGGCACAGCTCTCTCTGAAAATCACGGTAGAAACCGGCAAAACCGAGAAATGCTTGGACCTGCCGCTTGGTTCGCGAACAGGGCCATTTCAAAATGGCATCTATTTTAGAGCACTGCGGCTTCACAGTACCACAACCCACCAGGTAATCTAAATATTTGGCTTCTTTCAACACAAAGAAACATTTTTTTTGATTCGAAGACCAGCTTCACCTAGCCACTCAGACGTACTGCATGTGTTCCTTCCAGGTGCTGGAATAGATGATGATGTCATCCAGGTAGGCAGCAGTATATGTGTTATGGGGGCGGAGCACTTTGTCCACCAGACGCTGGAAAGTTGCAGGAGCCCCATGTAACCCGAATGGAAGGACACAATACTGCCAGTGCCCACTAGGGGTGCTAAACGTGGATTTAGCCTTTGCAGAGTCCATTAAAGGAACCTGTCAGTACCCCTTGGTCATGTCAAATGTGGTCAGATATTCAGCCTGGCCAAGTCTCTCAAGGAGGCTGTCCACTCGAGATATTGGATAAGCATCAAACTGTGAGACCTGATTAAGCCGACGGAAGTCATTGAAAAACCTCCAACTCCCATCGGGCTTAGAAACCAAGACTATTGGACTGGACCAGGGACTATGACTTTCCTCTATGACACCTAGGTCCAGCATGTGCGTGATTTCCAGTTACAGTTCAGCCTTCTTTGCCTCGGTAAGATGATAGGGGCGCCTATAACCCTGGGTTCGGTCACAATGTCATGGGAAATCAGAGAGGTCCTTCCGGGTTTTTCATCTACCACCTCTGGGATGGACGAGATAACGGCTTCAAGCTCTCGCCTCTGTCGGGTATTCAGATTAGAGACGAAGTTAAGTGTGTTGGTCTGAGCAAAGAATGAGTGGGGCTGGCCGGAGGAGGGATCAGGGTCCCTTTCCTTCCAAGACTTCAGCAGATTCACGTGATATATCTGCTCACTCAGCCGACGATAGGGCTGTTTCACCAAATAGTCGACAAGCCCTTTCCTCTCCTTAACTTCGTATGGTCCCTGCCAATGGGCAAGTAGTTTAGAATGGGAGGTGGGAACCAGCACCATGACCCGATCCCCCGGTTGGAACTCCCAGAGCATCGTGCCACGGTCATAATAGCGCGCCTGGGCTGTTTGCGCCTCTTCCATGTGACTTTTTAATATGGGTTGAATTTTCTCAAATCTATCGTGTATATTCCAAAATATTAGTCGAGGGAAGAGCCTCTCCTTCCCAACCTTCTTTTAAAATGTCCAATATGCCCCAAGGTTGTCGTCCATATAATAATTCAAAGGGTAAAAACCCCGTCGAGGCTTGTGGAACTTCCCTGTAGGCAAAGAGTACGAGGGGGAGAAGTTGATCCCAATTCCTTCTGTCCCTGCTGACCACCTTGCGAAGCATCTGTTTGAGAGTCTGATTAAACCTCTCCACTAGACCATCGGTTTGAGGATGATACACCACGGTCTTTAAGTACTTTATGTTAAGTAATTTAGCTGTTTCCCTGAACGTCTCTGAGGTAAACGGCGTCCCTTGGTCCGTAAGGACTTCTTTAGGAACCCCAACTTGCGCAAAGACCCCTACCAGTTCCCGTGTGATGGCTTTAGAATTAGCTGAGCACAATGAAACAGCTTCTGGATATTGGGTCGCATAATCTACGAGGACTAAAATATACTTATGTCCTTAGGCCGAGGGTTCCAGGGGTCCCATTATATCGATCCCTATTCTTTCGAACGGGACATCTATTAAGGGAAGGGGAACAAGAGAAGCACGGTCCTTCCTAGGAATTTGCTGCAGCTGACACTCCGGACAAGAGATACAGAAGTGGCGAACCTCCTCATTAATTCCCGCCCAATAAAATCGGAGCTTGATAGGCTCTAATGTTTTCTAGGTGCCCCGGTGGCCTCCTAGGAGGTGGGCCAACTCACAAACCTGCCACCGGAAAGTCAGTGGGATTAGCAACAGCTTCCACACACCCCCCTTGTGCTCACTGATCCGATATAATAAATCATTTTCCATAACAAAGTGGGACCCCTGTGGCTTGGGCTGATTGGTGCGTTGGCCGTTGACTAGGACAACTGCATTCTTAGCAAACTTCATCATCATTCCATAGTTCCCTTTTAAATGAGGCCGGTGATTGTCTAAATTGGAAGCTTAACTCAGAGAGAGGGTCAGGTCTGACCTCAAGGGGCAGAGAGTCATCCCACTCCACCGAGACATGGACAGATGATATAACAGTTTGCAATGGCCCGGGTAGCTCCCCATCCTCCTCTTGGCCCCAAACCCCCCCCCCCCCCATCTCTCTCTGCTGACAACCTGCGACGGAGAATTCCCGTCTGTTACTAGGCCCAATTTCATTTTAGGAAAGGACGGTACTTCACCGCTTTTACTATCTGACCAGCCCCGCCTGAGAATCACAGCGAAAGGTGGATTTGGGAGGACCTCTATGGTGATTTTTTTAACTGATTGTCCCTGGCTGATGAAACATCGGGCAGATTTATAGAAGCAGATATCCCCGTGAACACAGGTTTTTGGTCTTTGTTTTTATCCACTGTTGTGGTAGTACATACCGGCGATCAACAATTGAAATGTTGCTGCCGGAATCAAAAAGGGCTTCCACTTTAAATCCGTTAACAACAGCCTTTCCCGTATGAGCCATTAACAAGGGTTTTGAAAGTGCACACAATCCAACCCCCTCTCTCCACTTGCATTCAGCCTTGCTTCCAAGAGAGGGCCATGCCCGCGGAATCGGGGAATCTGGTGCAAACTCCAGTTTATGCCGAGGGGGCAGAGAAGGAGGGATGTAATCTCCACAGCATTTGCTAAGGGACCGTTCTGCTCTCCCAAATTGCGAGACTGTCCTAGACGTTTCTTTGAGCCCATTGATCTCATTCACATTGGAAAAGTCTTCCCAGACCGGCTGGGTGAAATGGTCGGGAAGACTGCTGATAAATATAAAACAGGCTACCTTTTTTACTATTTGATAGGTGGAGCACTCAGAGGGCTTTAACCACTTAGCCACCGTTTCCCATAGAGCATCAAGCTGCTCTTGGGCAGACCGCTCAGGGTCTAGCCTCCATGTTTGCAGTGACTTCACCTGCTGGTGTGGGGAATCCCCACTTTGCTCTGGGGCCTTGGCCCCTATGGGGAGGACAGCTCTCTCCTCCGAGAGAGCATAGTAAGTCCCCTTCACTTCCCCCATAGAGACCAGCCCACATCTGTGTGTCCCAATGACACTCTCCCTATTTAATTTATGTGGCCGGTATTAGTGAAAGGGAGCGGAGTCTGCACAGGTTCTTTCTGAACTCCGAGGCAAAACCCCCACCCAGAAGCTCGGCCCTGGTACTCTCCACTCTCCCACCTGGTCATAATTCAGGTCCTGTTCCGTTTTCTTCTGGGCTTTTATTATCCTGCTGGCTATGCCACTGTAAGAAGAATGACCATAAGACATTGTGAAGGGTTGGGGCAGCCACCCGTATAATTTTTCCCGGCTGCAAAACTGACGCTAAAGCACAGACATGTTCATACAACAGAGTCCAAACAAGAAATGATTCATTCTACACAAGATGGCAGCTTTAAATGCCAGTAGAGGAAGTGATGTCATCAGGACCGGAACCGGAAGTGACATCGTTGGCTGCAATCCCAACGGGATTTCCCTAAAATGGTCTGCAAAAGATTGAGAAGGAGAATTAGTGCACCTCGCCACCCCCTGGTCCGGCGTGGAATTACATGTACTCAAGCCCTTTAGTTGTCTCCTAAACACGCGTGTGTGACAGCTGTAGTATGTGGACTTTCCATAACTCAGTTATGTCTTCTTCCTAATCTGAGAATTAAATGTTTCCTTATTATTGTATTACATAGTGTTAGCTTGATCATTGATATGCCTTGATTTTAATATCATTTACTGTTTTTAATCTTCTTATTCTTTTTAACTTTAGAAGGTTGTGATTAAAATTACCACCAGGCTGCATAAAGCTTTTTTTTATGGGGTTCCTCTTTATAAAGTAGGGCCATGTTGGGATCACCCACTGTCCTGTATCTCAAACCATTTCTTTTAATCCAGACATCCTACAACAAAATTTAGATATCAAGAAGTCAAACTTAATGTTTCATAGTATCTCACTCATTGAAAATCCTTATTCTTCCATGCCTCCAATTTATACCATTCATGTCATTTGTAGCATGAACAGTTGTTTTGCTTAGATGCTGTATTGTCAGTCTGGAAAATACCATAAATTTAGTTTGAAATATGTAAAAGGCTTTAGTACCCATGACCATATTTGTGCATTTGATTCAGATGCAGTACACATAATCTACAGGAGCATCAGATGGCTTGTCATATTTATATTTTTCTAATTTAATATATAATAAAGATTGTATTGGAATTCCGATGTATACAGGCTGAACAGGACCAGAGAAAGTACAGTCCCCTGCTGCGCTCCTGTGTTGCTGACCACAATGTCAGACCTGCCGTTCCCGAGACGCACATACTGAGGTCTTTTTGTAAGATAGTCCACGATCCATGGCACTAGGTATGAAACTACTCCCATCTCTGTCAGCTTGTCCTTAAGGAGCAGAGGTTGGATGGTGTTGAAGGCGCTAGAGAAGTCTAGAAACATAATTCTCACAGCACCACTGCCTCTGTCCAAGTGGGAGAGTGATCGGTGTAGCATATAGATGATGGCATCCTCCGCTCCCACCTTCTCCTGGTATGCAAACTGCAGAGGGTCGAGGGTGTGTTGGACCTGTGGCCTAAGGTGGTGAAGCAGCAGCCTCTCCATGGTCTTCATCACATGTGATGTCAGAGCGACAGGCCGGAAGTCATTCAGCTCACTAGGACGTGATACTGTACCTTTGGGACTGGGGTGATGCAAGATGTTTTCCAAAGCCTCGGGACTCTCCCCTGTTCCAGGCTCAGGTTGAAGATGCGCTGTAGAGGACTCCCCAGCTCCGACGCACAGATCTTCAGCAGTCGTGGCGATACTCCATCTGGACCCACTGCTTTGCTGGTACGAAGTCTCTTCAGCTATCTGCTCACCTGCGCTGCTGTAATTGTGGGTGGGGATGTCTCTCCTATGCTGGCATCAGCAGAAGGATGGGTGGAGGGTGCAGTACTTTGAGGTGAGAGTGGGTTAGGGTGGTCAAACCTGTTAAAGAAGTTGTTCATTTGGTTTGCTCTCTTCACGTCTCTCTCGATGGTGGCACCCCGCTTCGAGCTGCAGCCAGTGATGATCTTCATCCCATCCCACACTTCCGTCATGCTGTTATTCTGAAACTTCTGCTCCAGCTTTCTCCTGTACTGCTCTTTCGCCGCCCTGATCTGGACTCTGAGTTCCTTCTGCATGCGCTTGAGCTCATGCTGATCACCGTCTTTAAAAGCCCTTTTCTTCTGGTTCAAAAGGCCCTTGATGTCACTTGTAATCCATGGCTTGTTGTTAGCATAGCAGTGTACAGTTCTTACTGGAACTACAATGTCCATACAGAAGTTGATGTAGTCAGTAGTGCAGTCAACAACCTCCTCAATGTTCTCACTATGTGATCCCTGCAGGATATCCCAGTAATAAAAAGATAAAAGATAAATTAAAGTAATAGTGTTGTCATTTTATATGAAGTGATGAAGATGATCCATTTAGTTATAAGAGCTACAAAAGTCTTTAAGGCTGAGTGAGGCAGTATCATAAAATTTGCAAACTTCTAGACAGGGGTCATGCTTTACAATTATTAACTCCATGCTTCCAATGAAGGTTGTGCCCCTGGAATGTGGATAGAGTGTCTTTGAAACCACTTTTACATATTTGTTAGTTACTTTTTAGTTGGAATGTGGGACTAGGCACTTGACTTTTAAGAACACTTACCTTCCTTACATATAACAATGGTTCAGAGTATTGAAGAGTGTTTTAATTTTAATTAAGCTGACACAGCATTCCAATGGAGTGTTGCTTGCATAGACTGCCCCCCCCCATTATGGTAATAGTATATACAGTAAATATTCTGTATATTACATATAATCTTCTGCCAAACTTCCTAAGTTGTGATGAGCTTTAGCAGTCCATAATATTTAGAAATCTGAATTAGTACAAACTGGCTTTTGACATTTCAGAGTTTCCATCTCTCGACAGATCGTCATGCTTGGCAAATGTAAGTGCATTTTAGATCCTGTGTGCAATAGGTGACTAGTCTTTGCAGTACTTTGAAGAAAAGCATAGTAAAGTTCAATCTTCTCAGATTTGCAGTGGTTTTAATGTATCTTGACGGAGAAACCGCACGTTCATTTATGTGTAAAGCGGCCCAGCTACCCAATTTCAAAATTGTATGAGTCAATTATACAATGTGCAGCATAAAGTGAATAAAAAGCTAGTTGATCTATCTCCTTCAAGCAGATTTGACTTCTGTAATTACCTAGGGGCAGGTTGTTCAAACTGTTCAGACAGGATCATACCTAGAAGTAAGAAGTATGACTGGACATGCTGTATATAACTACAGTTCTTAAGTTGCTTCACTGCCTTAGAATTATGTGTGGAACCTGTTTTAAAATTCTCCCTCTCACATACAGTAGTGTATAAAGTTGTAAAATTGTTTTCAGCCATCAAGCTTTACAGAACTAATTCATTCTTACACTCCACGCATATGTTTGTGATATGAATGATACAGATCTTGTTAAAATTTCAAGAGTAAATAAAATTACTGTACTTGCAGAGCACACAAACACTGATGTGACTTGCCCACAGCTTTAGGGAAGCCTATCAGTCCCTCTGAATTGTCTGCTTTAGCATAACGTATGCTTCCTTAATCTGCTGCTGAGGTGTTCATAGTGATTTTTATATTGCTTTTTAACCAACTATAATAGTTTTAATTGACAATTACAATTCTGTTGTTGAGGTCAGTATTGGAATTTGGTTTGGATAGGAGGGGAGATGCTAAAACAAAGATAACCAGTTATCAGTTTTCAATATGAGTTAGGAAGAATTTTAGCAATTGGACAGTCTGAACAGAAAAGCTTCATTTTAGGGATGAAACTTTGAGGCAGAACCAGGAAATAAATAGAGGCAAATTTTAAAAAGTGGGTTACATACATCCAGAAAGTAAAACAACATGTGTACAGAGGAGGAATATGTGAGGTAAATCGATAAATTGGGTTCCTGATCTATTAAATGGTGCTTGTAGAGAGTATGGTATAGACTGTAAAGTAGTTTTAATTGGGTTTTTAATAATTATGATTTCTACAGTAGAGTCTGATGTAACTAAAAATGGTACCCTTGGCAGGGCAGCATGGTGGATCATTGGTAACATTGCCGCCTCACAACATAGAGACCAGGGTTTGCATCCATGTGCTCCCTGTGATGAGTCTGCATGTTCTCCCTGTGTCTGCATGAGTTTCTAATGGTTGCTCTGGTTTCTACCCACAACCCAAAAACATTTAGGTCAGGTAATTTGGCAATGCTAAACTGACCCTAGTTTGGGGTTGTGTGTGTGTGTTACAAGAGACTGGTGCCCCATTCAGAGATTAATCCTGCCCTTTGGCACGTGCTTGCTGGGATACTCTTCAGCTTCCCTGCAATCCTGCACATGATAAGCAGGTTTGGGTAATGGATGGATGTTTTCCTGGGGAATAGGACTGAAGGAAGAAGAGAGGTCCTTGTGAAGTAAAAGAAATAGATTTATATGCTGACTTAAATAGTACAGAGCATAGAATAGAGACAGATTTGGTGAGAAAGGGGATCAAGAAATTGTTTCAGCAAAGCAGAGGAAACAGTCCTGCATGTTTTTAGCAGAGATTTATAATAACTCTTAACACATTAACAACAATATTTGAAGTAATACCAAAAAAGGATAAAAGTGTAATATTCTTTATTAGCTCTGGAAGCTTCCGTAAATGATTCAATGAGTCTTGTGTAAACTTTGTGAGAATACAAGGACCCAGAGCAATTAATCAGCTTCTGTGTCTGACAAATTGCAAATGTGAACATTGTTTTGGCCTTAAACAGAAGCAGAGCTCTTTCAAAGTGTTTTTATGGCACTAAAGATTTGTAATGTATGCATTTTCTGTACACTTCTGTATGCTTTGTCAAGCAATGAATTTGAAGGAGCAGACAAGGTTGAATAGTATCCATTTTGACAAGGTGAGGATGGAAACTATTTGTGTGTAACTGAGTTTCTCAACTAATCTGCTTGACTTTTTATCTATCCATCCATTATCCAAAGTTTTCAACACATTCAAATTTAAAGCCATGCTTCTCACCTTAAAACTGTTTTCCATGGCAGAGAGGAATAGCTGAATCCAATGAAACAGTTTAAGGTCATATGGATTTTGTTGATTAAAGAAAAGGATTGTTAATCATGAGATGATCACTGAATTGGAGCAGCAGTGACTCTACTATAGTCGCTATATCATAGCCATGATGGTGAAACAGGAGAAAAGTGTTGTGCCCCTACTATTTATGGTCATAAAACAAGGGTAGCAACTGATATTATAAAACTGCTGGAACAAGATGCTGAAATAAAGCTTCTCTGTTAGGTATTTGGGCTCAATCTTCATGAAAGGGTGACGACCTTGGCTACCCAGATAACCTAAATATAAAGAATTTGCTTCAGTGAGAAGTCAAGCAAAATGACACCTTTTATAAGCTAACTAAAAAGATTACAATATGCAAGCTTTTGGGGCAACTCAGGCCCCTTCTTCAGCCAGGATGATTACATCTTGATTACATCTTGCCTGAACAAGGGGCCTAAAACAGTACAACACCCTAGTACTTCTTTGGACAGAAAATAACCACTTGAAGTGACTTTGGCATATAGTTGTGATAACTCCTGAGTGGTTTCTGTTGAAGGTAGAGTATATTAACCACAGACCCCTTACTAACCATTGTAGAATCTGAATGTCTCCCTAGTAATAAAGGGATCTGTTGATGCAGGACAATCTGACAAACCAGGCTTTTCTGTGGTGAGTGCCCTGCTCTACTCTCATTTACCAATGACCGTGCTCCAGCTACATTATTCAGTTTGCCAAAAGACAGACACTTGTACTGTAGACCTGATCACCAACAACAACGAATGGCTTACAGAGAACAGGTTTGCCTTCAGACACAACAGAGAAAAGAGAACAACTGAAAACTGCATGCGCACTCCAGATGGGAGTTTTGAATATTTTGTCTGATGTTTTATTTAACTAGGGGGATTCGCCCCCTGCTCGCTTCGCTCACCAACCCCCGTGTTTGGTTTTCCGGATACTCACTTTTAAGATTTTTTTTTCTTTGAATTGTTCCTATTTTATTAGTTTCACTTTTATTTCAGAACTTCTGTAAAAACAATATTTGTAATCTTGCAAATCCCAATATGCTGAATCTTTTTAATGAGGTCAGCATAGGTTTCTCTCTTTGGAATCTTAGCACAGACAAAACGATCTACATCATCAGCAGTTAATAATTTTTTTTTAAAACTTTTTTTTAAACTTGGTAAACTTCGTTTTTGAAATTCTCAAGATTCTTTATTTGTCACATGCATAGTTATACAGGACAACACGCAGTGAAATGCATCCTGATCCGCTTATCAAAAAACTGTGCAAAGTTAGAAGAATATCAGAATAACAAAAAGTCATCTGCGGTGGGTTGGCACCCTGCCCAGGATTGGTTCCCTGCCTTGTGCCCTGTGTTGGCTGGGATTGGCTCCAGCAGACCCCCGTGACCATGTGTTCGGATTCAGCGGGTTGGAAAATGGATGGATGGAAAAAGTCATAGATTGAAAGATAACAGTATAGGAGAACATAATAAATAAGTAAAATTATGTGAATAAAGTAGAATTAAGTGTTAAGGTGCGATAGTGTAGTGATTATTGTGCAAAACCAAAGTTAGACTGGTGCATAATTAAATGAGGCAGTTTGTTTGTTTGCACTACTGTGATCTTTACTTTCTTTTTTATATTTTCTAATTTTCCTACTTTCATATCATTTAACTTTCTCCACATGTGTATAGCGCCAACATTTTTTTTTTGAGCCTATCTAATTTCACTGGTTTCATAGTCTCTAACCTCCTCTGCATGTGTTTAGCGTCAACGTTTGTAAAGTTCTATTTTACTTTATGAAGTTCTACTTTGTCTTTTACTCATTGTCTTTTAATTCTGAACCAGATTGGACATGCTTTTTTTTCAATTCTACTTCTTCCGGGCTGATAATTACTTTCCTTATTTTCTGAATTTGCACCTCGATTATTCTTTTTTGTTCTTTTTTCTCCAACGCATTTGAGTCTCTTTTCTCCGCGCTGCTTTCTTCTTTGCTTAGATGTCGACATTTCCTTTATAACGTACTGTCCTTATACGCTTTATATGCACTGAGAGCCCTGGATCTGTGTGTGCTCAAATCCTTCACAAGACTGAATGTTTTCCTGCCTATTGCCCTATTTGATAGATTGTAAGTAGGGCGTGTCTTGCAAGAATCTCATGTTCTACGTCATCAGCGAGACGGTCCTGGGTCTCTTTTCTCCACGCTTTTCTTTCTTCTTCATTTAGTCGTCGACGTTTCATTTCTACCTTATTCATTTCTACCGTATTGACCTTATATACTTTATATGCATTGAGAGCCCTGGAGCCGTGTGTGCTGCATGACTGCCTTTACACTACTGATTTTTTTTTTTTTTGATATTGCTTGTAAGTAGGGTGTGTCTTGCAAGACTCTCGTTCTATGTTCCAGTGAGATGCACCATGGCAGGTCTCTTTTGTCTCGCGGGTCTTTTAAATGTCTTCCGAGAAGATCACGTATCTTAGACTTGCTTTTTGCTTTCCAGGACAGGATTTCTTTTTATAATAGAGAGATGTATTATGTTGTATTGGTTGTCTTTTGTTTACATTAGAATACTCTCAGTGGGGTGGAGGAGGAGGAGGTTGGGAGCATTTACTGTAAAGTAATAAACACATTGTATTGCTTACAATAAACCTGACCTTAAACTGATTATTGCCAGGGTGTAGTATTCAAAATACACAACTTAGACAATAAAGATAATAATAATAATAATAATAAATGTAAGACATCTTGCCACAGTTTTGACATTCAGTGTTTTATTATTACTACTATTATTATATTTTGTCCTGTCTTCTGCACCTTGCACTTTTACACCCATCACCTGCATGTCCTCTCTCACCACATCCATAAACCTTCTCTTAGGCCTTCCTCATTTTCTCTTCCCCTGGCAGCTCTATCCTTAGCATCCTTCTCCCAATATACCCAGCATCTCGCCTCTGCACATGTCCAAACCAACGCAATCTCGCCTCTCTGACTTTGTCTCCCAACCGTCCAACTTGAACTGTCACTCTAATGTACTCATTTTTAATCCTGTCCATCCTCCTCACACCCAATGCAAATCTCCTGTTTTTTGTTCAGTGCCACCATCTCCAAACCAAATAACAAAGCTGGCCTCACTGTTATGCCTAGTAAATAGCCATTAAGTAGAAATTTAAATGTGTTTTTTAGCTTAAGGCAGTTATGAATACTGCTGTGAGAAAGCAGCAACTTCCAAGAAATGATTAATGTTGCACAGGAAAAGTAGGGCTATTGAGGGCTATTACTGTTGTTACAAACTCGACTCAAAGTCATGGAAAAGTTTGGGGCAGCCACCCATATACAGTAATTGATTTCCTGGCTGCAAAGTTGAACAAGTAAATACAGCACTGATGTGCACAAAACCGAGTCCAGAACAGAACAGAACTGAGAGAATAGGGAAAAGGTGGAGGCTCATGAAGGTCTTCAGCCATTGGTTCGAGTCCAGACGTGACATCACAGGGGCTGGAACCGTTAAGGTCTCCTTTCATAGGCTCGATCCCGGAAGTGACGTCAAGAGGGCCAGGTGGAATCTCCCGTGAATGGTCTACAGGAAAGGGAGAAAAAGAGTCAGTGCACTCTGCCACATCCCGGTATGACTCAGAACTGTCCTTACTCAAGCCCTTTAGCTGCCTCCCATGCGCACGTGTGTGACACTGTATATAGTTTAATGATTAGAGATGCTAAAAGTTAAAATAAACATGTTTCTGTCCATGTTTTGGCACAGGTTATTTGTTGAATTAAAAGGTGAGCTAATAGGCTACAAACATGATAATGTACCAACTAATATTGGGCTTCAAATAGAGAAATGCATGCTGTAATTGTTGACAAAATAAGCTAGAAACTTGTGAACATGTTTAATTTACGGATTTACATTTTGATGTAAAATGTTTTCATTTTTTGAACATAACATAAAATAATATTTTCTAATCTGTTAATTTAATTTAGATCATGGTGGTCCAGATCTTATCCTGACAGCATTAGGCCCAAGGCAGGATGCAACCTTGAAAGGGATGGCAGTCAATCTTAGCCCCCCTTTTTGTGCACAGCAATGTTTTAATTTTTCACTCTTTCGTTTTGCTTTGACTGTTGTGTGGAAGTGGAGAGACCTCTGGGTTGGGAAGGAGGTAGCCAAGAACTTCAGATACTTCAAAAACTGCACACACAAAGCAAGGAGAGAAGAAATTATTCAAGAAAGCATTTTTTTTTTATTGGAGCATACAAACCATTATGGCCAAAACAAGAGGAACAAAACCTGCAATCAATGGATTTCTTTTCCTAAAAAGACACCAATAATGAAACATACTGCGTACATGTGGAAATAATGACCCTGTAAATTATAAACTACTTAAATTATAACATTATGGGTTATCTCTCACTTCCACTGGACAAATAACAAAAATGACAAACAATACTTCACAATTGAAAATGATGAATTTTCTTCAAGTTCAAAATTCACCTGTTGGTTGGGTTAAGAGATGCTCAATCACCAGAAAACAGCTTGCATTTTTATTATTACAGGAAAATGTCAAAAAAATGGAATGTTTTTACTTTGGTCTGTACTTCTTGGACTCCAATGACCTGCTTGTCTGAATACTATGTTATAAAAATTAGCCTTTGAACCTTTCCCTGGAAAAGAGCAGTCAAAGTTAACTTCCAAATGTATACTACATTTTGAAGCATTCTGCAGCAGCTTTCCTTTAACTGATTTAAAAAGTACTATGGGTATTTTACTTAAAAACCTGAATGTCAGTTGATCTGTATCCTAAATGTTTATTTTTGGCAATTATTTATATAAATACACTATGAATGAATATTGTTGAGTTGAAAATGTCACATTGACAAGTGATGGACACTTGCAGTGCAACTTTGTTTCCTGATTTTACCAGAGGCGTGACCACGGGGGGGCTGGGGTGGGCACTGCCCCCCCTGAGACAAGCCGTGCCCCCCCTGCGAAATGCTCTGTCTGTCTAATGAAAACTCTGGAGGAGAATAACATTTGATTTTCAAAACTGAGTTGCTTTCCAATCGGCCTGTTTGAATTTGGGGCGTATCCGGCAGTGTCTCCTCCACTAGACAGGCACCGTGCTGCTCACAGTTCACTTCGCCGCACATTTTGCAGCACGTTTTGAACCTGTTGACTGCATTCTTTAATTAAAACAGCGTACACGTTTCATTCTTCTTTTATTTTCTGGTTGGTAACACCAAAGGCTATGCATAGGTGGCTTATTAAAAAGCAGACATCTTCAACCTCTGTTCCTCCGCAAGCTGCTGGCTCCACGGTTGAGCCCAGCACCGCTGCTACCAACACGGAGCACAGCACACCCACGTCAGGAACTGAAACTCCAAAAGATGTGGATAAGCCTACACAATCCTCCAGCTTGCGCCCGTGTCGGGTACTCCAAACCTCTGCCTTCAACAAAATATACACTCCGGTCTGCCTGACTTAAATATGGATAGCTCATCCTTGCCCGTTTTAATTAATTATCCCAAGCGCGCATTCGGAAAGACACTCAGATGTTTTAGTGCAAGCTGGTATCAGTCACGACCATGGCTTGAATATTCTGTTGTCCATGATGGCAGCTTTTGCTTTGCCTGCCGCAAATTTAGTGTTTCCAAATAGGACCGCAAGGACATATTCACCAAACACAGCTACACTAATTGGAAAAAAGCTCTAGAAAAAGACGGTGGTGGCTTCCACAAACACGTGTCTAGTATCCCGCACGTCAGAGCCATGTCTGCATCACAGCACTCATCATTGGTGTGTCTTCAGCTGCATGCGAAAGCTCTTTCTCTACTTTGAACCGCATTCTCGCTCCACTCCGCCGAACAATGCTGCATTCAAGGAAGAGAAATTTAGTCATTCTGGCACACGAGAAAAACATCACAGAAAATCTAGATATGAATGAATTTATTTCAGAATTTGCCAAGAGTAACCACAGACTGGTCTTGTAGATAATATCCAGGTTAAATACTGGAAACTGATGTCCTATAGCCTCCCATGACTTCAATAAGCCACGTTTCTGTTCTTGCTCTCATATGTTGTATACATTTGACTTTATTGATATTTACCTTGTAGATGTAGTTCTATATTTGTTCACAAAAAATAATAATACAAGTTCCATTACCTCTGTTAATTTTATTGAACAATAGGTTATGATTTATGCCACAATTTTTGCTTTTATATGTTATACAGTATAAAACTATGTTGTTATTATTATTTGACCCCCCTACAAAAATGGGGATGGATGGATGGATATTTTTTGCCCCCCCAGACAAGCCAAATGCCCACCCACACATGATGTTCTGGTCACACCTGGATTTTACTAACATACCTTTTGGCTAATACTGTATAAAAACCAGAATGAATGTGACTTACATGAAACAGTACAGAACATTCACAATGCTAGTACTGTAGTTATTTATGAATAGTAATCATCTCTTTATTGACAATTCAAAAGAAATGCCAGCCAGCTCTGAAAATAAAAAGAACATGTAGAAGGCTGGTTTCCAACCACTACTTGATGAATTCCAAAAGGTGTTTTTTGTTTCCAACAACAGAACTTTAGGAGAAAGAATGTCCACATTGGGATGATTTATATTTCTTCTTTCAGAATTCATGACTTTTCTCTTCACCATCTGAAAAGTAAGGTGTCTTTTAAGATATTTTGTGCATAACATGAGAACATAATTCTAGATTCAATGGCCTATTCACAGGGAACACCTTTAAATCATACCCAGGTGTTACTTCCAAGGTAATGCTTGTAATTACTAAATGCTCTAAAAGTGTACAGTTCTTGTATTGACTATAAATTTTGATTCTACTTCAAAATACTGGACAGCCTACAAACTTTTGTTCTTACTTTCACACAATTACCAACATCCTTCCACATTGCCACTGCAGCTCTAAATGAACCGCTTCTAAAGATCCTAATATGGCGAGCATTTATCCGAAAAACAATGAACATTAATAGGATTACAAGTGTGACAACTCTGATCTTAAATGAGTTATCGCTGTGCTAATCCTCAGAAATAGGAGTTTAAACAACAAAAGTTTGCAATGTCATGTGAGGGCTGTAAAGAGATTTACCTCATAATTTAACCAGAACTTAAGAGTCTCTGGATCAGAATGGGGTGGTTGGGTCATTGCTCTGATGTCTGCTTCAATCATAGTTACTTGTCATTAATAGGACACAAGTAAAGGACAACACTCCACAGGAAATGGTGAATTAATTGGAAAATTACAAAAGATAGTTGAAACCTTAAACCTATATTAAACATGAACATACTTCTATATTTTTTAAGAATGTAAATCCAACACTGCTACTTTTTCCTAAATGCAGAATAAGTCAAATGACAGACATTTAAATGTTAAATTCAGTTAGAGATAAAAGGTGGTCAGTGATCATGAAACTGGCTGGATAAAAAAAACCTGTGGCCACAGTGGACTCCCCATAACTGGGACTGTAATTTATTTTTTTTTACAGTGCATGAGTTTTTATAGTATCAAAAATGTATACTTTTCTTGATATCTTAATGAAAATGGAACTTCCTCAACAAATTTTCTTGAAGGATAATGTTCCAAATTTTCAATGAAATCAGTTCCCTAGGAGATGAGGTGTTTTAAGTGGATAGATAGACACAATATAATGGATTTTCATGTTTTATGCACACTTTCACCTAAAAAGGAAAGCTGGTACTGTTGTTATTAAACAGCCTAATAAGATAAACACTTATATTTAAAAAAAAACTATACCTGTAGTGCAAGGAAATCTGTATTCAGCTTCAGCATGATCATCTGCAAAAAAGAAAAAGACAAATCCTTTAGTAGAAAGTTTTTTTTACAAGACCACGGAAGACAAGTTATTCAGAAAAGACTGATCAGCTGTAAACTGCAAGAATAGTTGGAAATGCTGCAGTGTGTAGTCCACTGTGGTTGAAGTCATGACTGAAAAAGGGCAAAACAAGGACACAAATAACTGTGTTCAGCTTACTGGGAAGTACTCTTTTTATTCTTTATACAGGACATTTTAATTTGCTTTTTTAAATTCTACAACAATATTTTGAAACATAACCATCATGTAAACCAAAAGTACTGCATGTAAATTTAAAATGAAACCGAATAAGATGGAATGAACATTGCTTATCATCAGTGGCTTACTTGTTTGGTAGTAATCATAAATCCTGACAGTCGCTGGTTTCATATTCTTCACTGCAATCTCCTCTTGAATGGTGAAGTGTAAAGTCAGAGATTTTCTTTGTACAAGCTGAATAAAACACAATAGAATGGCACACGTTCTAAGATAACAAAATAACAAAAAATGCTGAAACAAAAAAAAGAAACATTTTGAGGGATTTTGAGAAATGTTTTAGAATAAGAAAAGAAAATATATACAAGATACCCATTTATTAAGCTCATGCAGACAGCTATTACAGAGAGACAATTAAGAAAAAGGGAGAGAGAAAGCAAGGGAGGTGATGTATAAAGTAAAAAGATCTGAAGGAAAAGGGCTTGACTGAAGAGGAGGTGCAGGACCGAGCTGTTTGGAGAAGGTGGATCAAGAACATCGACCCAACATAGAAGTGAGAAAGGATGAAGAGAAAGAGTCCATCCATCCATCCATCCATTTTCCAACCCGCTGAATCCGAACACAGGGTCACAGGGGTCTGCTGGAGCCAATCCCAGCCAACACAGGGCACAAGGCAGGAAACAATCCTGGCAGGGTGCCAACCCACCGCAGGAAGAGAAAGAGTATACTCTTTTATTCCCTTTTTCCTGTACTTCTCATTCGGGCCTGACTAGGTTTGAGCAAACATTCCTACCACCAACTTGTCCTGGGAGAGTTGTGGAAAATCTGATAAATAAATATATATAATACTGTATATAATAGAGAGAGAGAGAGAGAGAGAGAGAATGAATATCCACAGTCCAGTTACACCATATAAATATATATAGTTGTATACGCAGGTATAATGGTATGGTGGGTCTTTTTACATGGACTATATTTAGGGTGTAACAGGAATGTAGATTTTTTTTCATGAAGTCTTCATTTTCCTCTAGAGTGGAGGAAGAGAGCACCCAGAAAAAATAAAGATAAAAGCCAAGATGTAACAGCAGATGCTCATCATTTGACAAACAGAACTTGAAAAAACATCATTCTACGTTGGAAAATACCAATGGGCCAGCGAATTACAACGGCACAGTAGCTGCGTTAAATGCTTACTTCATGTCCCAGGTGATTATGGCTTTAACAAGGTAAGCTTTCTACCAGCTGATACAAAAGCAAGGTGAGACTATTCAACAGTTTGTTACGCGACTTGGACAAGCAGCTAAAGACTGTGGTTGAGGGTGATAAAGATCAATCAAATCAGCAACACCTTTTTAAGCAAGTGCACTTCAGAATACCATATTAAACAATAACTAAATTTTCCATGAGTTATTGAGCGTACTGGAATGAATCAAAAGGCTTTTTGTTAATTGAAGTTGAACAGAAATCAAGTTTCTTCATAAATCTGTTGATGTTATCCCTGGCTGTTATTATGTTAACATCACAACCTTGCAAACTACTATTCAAAGTGTCTAAGTATATGAAAATATCATCAAGGAAAGCCAACCTAAGAATCCAAATAGAACAGGAAAATAGGTTTACAGGTACATGAAAAGCTTTCCTCTTAATTGGAAAAATCTTTTAAAGACATTACACCTCAAAAGCCACTTTACTTCCGTGTGATGAAGAACATTTTCATATAATGAACACATGTCTTCACAAAATGAGTCTTCAATGCTTTTCCTTTGATGGAATTTACCACTTTAATGACATTTTAAAACACAATCCATTTTAGAAGATAAAGATTTTGATGCAAGAGCTTCTCGATGCAAAAACAGTGTAGCATCATCTCTCGTAAACTGACAATGGCACCATTTCAATGTCATGTCATAGCCTTGGCGCCATCAGTGCATACAAAAACACATTTCATCCAGTCAATATCACACTTACTAGTGCATTGCATAAAAGTGCTGAATAAACATTTTCTGGTAGTATTAGCCTCTAGTGGTTTATAAAATAAAATATGTTGTCTAACACCATTTTTGGTATCACAGCTTGCAAATACTATGAATTGGGCACAGTTACAAATATCTGTTGATTTGTCCGTCTGTACTGAGAAGTACTTGCACTTCTTAATATTTTCAAGAACTTGTGCTCAACTATATTTAATCTATTTAATGTTTTGTATATCCTGTATTGTATCTGTTTTAGTATTCTATGCAGAAAATATTTGTATCTAATGTTACATATACTCTGCTGTTCTTTTTGAGACTCTGTGAAGCACCTTGAGCATGGGAAAAGTGCTATGTAAATAAAATGTATTATTATCATTAAAATCTCTTGCCATGTTGCTTATTCTTGTTTGGATCGTATTATTGGAGAGAGGTATTGTTTTGAGGTTGTCAGCCTCTTTTTCACCAACCATTATTTGTACCATATCAACAAAAAATACTTTTTATTAATTTTGTTAACTAGATATATTGGACTGTTTAATCATATGTTTTAATATTTTGGATTGATATACTATTGTCCTTTGGTGTTTTGAAAAGCGCTTTTGAATTTATTATTATTATTTACTTCTGATATTAATACTGAGCGCTCCACTTCTTTTGGTTGCCACAGTAGTATAAACCTCCACTTCCTATTCCAGAGTACTCCTTTCTTCATGCATTCTATTCAATTGCTTCAGGAGCAATGATAATAATGTCAGCCCTCAGTACCTTCAATAGCAGTGGCATTACTATATATAAGGGTTAAAGTTTGGTGTAATGCCAGTGAAGAAAATCTGGATTTGTTCAATTCAGTTATGGTAGTCAAATAAGCACAAAGGGCTTAATGGGATCTTTTCATTTGAATGTATTCAATCTATCTCATTATGAGACATACTTTTTGCACCCATTTTCAATACACCCATATTTTATACACACAATATGAGACACCATTTTATACACTCATTTCATTCATCAGTCTAATGTGTCTACTGTTCACATTGTAGAAATATTTGCAACTGTTGCAAATCTGACAGCATGAGTATCAAGGCAGCAATCAAACCTGGATGGCATGTTAAGTTAGGCACATAATCATCATAACTCATTATAACTCATTTAGGCCAATTTTGAGTCGCCAATTAACTTAACAGACATGTCTTCACGTTAGGGATGAAAACATACTGTCAATATAAAAGCTGACCTCTAAAAGGGGTAAAGATACACCATTGCAGTGGGAAATCTTATTGAAGTCTTAAGAGATGTGTGGTAACCTCTGTGCTATCACTGTGTTCAATTTAAGAATTTTGAAAGGCAAATATAGTTAATATCGAATGAATATCTTTATATATAATGACATATTCTAAACTTACAGATATCCATTTTTTATCACTTAATTTAGTTTGTCATGGTTGATAAGCTGCTTTGCCCATTTTCCCTAACTTGTTCCTCTTTTCCTTAAGTGTCTTTTACTTGTTAATTTTTTCCTTGTAATATATGAACTTAAATTGTGGGGCCTGTAACTACTGCTAATTCCTCAGGTATGCTGCCAAATATGGCTGGTATATCAGGTCTATTTAAAAGGCAGCTCAAATCTATGGTTCTTCACTGGGCACTAAATGTTTCCCACTGTGCCAGCAGCCTTTCTCTAGAGTTGTTCTGTAGCTTTTAATTTGATTTGCTTTTTGGTTTAATTTTTGGATTAGCATCTTGGATTGTTGGTAGCTCTTGGCAATTAATTCTTTTTATTGAATGATTACTGATACTAGTGTGAATACAGAGAGACTTTATCACAGCAAAAATCTCTTCAGTATCACAAGGCCTGCAGTTGAGTTCTCCCAACAATGTCAAAGAACCAGAATACGGTCAGAGATGGAACCTCAAAATGCAACAAGTGAAAGAATTTGGTACTGATTGTGCCAGTTAGGTGCTTATTAAATAGAAGGGAAATAAACTCTCCACATATGGAATATTGAAAAAACAAATGAAAAGCAAAAACTATTGTATTTGATGTAGATGTGTATGTTTTGTTTCATTTTCATTGTAGTATTATTTTCTTGTATAGCTTTGTAAGTCTTCAACTGAACAAGACCTCAGCAAGAACACATTTATGTGAAACTCAAGACGAGAAAGACACACCCCAATGTGCCCAACACTTTATACCTGAATTAATCATTATGACATCACATTAGTGAGAATTATTTCATCACATTACAGAAAACAATATCCATGTATTTAGGTTTCTGTTCTTTGCATTGCTATGCTAAATTAAATTTGTACACCAATTGAATTCTTACTACTACTTCAAATGAGTCCTTGATGTAGTAAAAGCAGGTTACATTATTTGTGTCATGATTTTTGATTCTTTTTCAAGTTTTCCTTGGCTCTACAGCAGGTATCCTTGTGCTATATTTTGAGGGCTTTGAGTAGTGAGAAAAACATTATATAAATGCAAAGAATTGTTATTATCATTATTATATTTTGCTATTTTTGGTTTTTCTTTATAAGTGGAAAAATTTTGTTGAATTAGTTATTTGATTAAAGGTAATTTTTAAATAATTAAAAATATTTATATTTATGTCTTGGTGTACTGCTATGTTGTTTTCAAGGTGCTGCTATTTTATCCTGTGACATATAACATGACAATCACAACGGTATAAAGGTCAGCATTGCATACTTCTCAGTTGTCCAAGTTGCAGATGTAAACAAAAGACTAGCTTGGTGCTGGAAGTCGTTAAAAGACATTTGTTAAGTTCCAATCCTTGTGCGAAATGTGACTCTGACTTTTTGCTTGATTTTCAGTGTAGTTACTAGGAAATTTTGACCTTTGCCTTTCTTTTGATTTTTGATTACTTTCTCTCTCTCCCATCTCCAACTCCAGTTCTAATTCATTTTGGCCTGCCAATTCTATCAGGCACAGCAAACTTTCCAACAGTTTGCATTTTATTGGGATTAAATTGCCATGGAAAGATAAAAAAAAATTACTCTTTTAGCTTATGTTTTTTTGACCATTTCAGATTTTTTCGTTAAGCAGCGATGCAAGTAACTATAATTTTCTCTGTTGCTACCAAATGCTGAGCAAAAAATGAAAGTAACCTTGTTTGCGTTAAATTATTCAAATAAAGTTAGATGTTCATCTTAAGTTATTTATATTAAAGTAATTCACGGTGATATTTTTTGTCAATAATATTTTACATTGATGTATATAGGAATCATTAATGACATTCTAGATGTTTCTGTCCTAGATATGGGTGTCTGTCAACTTCTTTTCTTCATAGTCAAGTTATTCATGTTTTGAAATTTCCATAGTCACCAGTTGTGTTTGAGGCATATTGCATGTTTTTATTTAATTAATTCTTTTATTATCAGTGCAGTTCAATTCTGATACTTTTGTACACTATTACCAAAAACAAGATTTTAAAATAACATAGCATCTTGAACTTTAATGGATCGAAAGTAGGGAAATTCAGCACTGAAATTACGTCTGTTAGTGTTTTAGTAAATAGATTTGGAAATCAGGATACACCACTTTGACTTTTGATTAAGTGTTTATTACGACACAAGTTCTCTCATTTGTTAATAATAGCATATTTCTTAAATCATTGCATATGTACTTTTAATTTTATTTCTGAGTTTTTTTTCTTTTTAATTACTTATATTTCTCTTCATCAAATGAATACTCTAAGCATTGCTCCTTTCTTGTTAATTGCAAAGAATTCAGATGATTTCCTCATATGGGTGAAAGTAATTTAGTAGAGAATGTTTGTCTTTGTATTGCCTTTGGAGGCAAATTTTGACACACTTGTGAACTGCGAGGATCCCAGACCAATACAGAACATACTCACATATACATATAGATCTATGCCCATAGGAGTCAGAATAGACCTATTTAGGGTAACCAAATATCCAAAGTGATTGAATGTGTGTTAAAAATTGGAGAACTTTTAGAAAAACCCAGAGGAGAATGTAAAAACATTCTGGGCCAAGATTGAACAGTGGAGCTGTGAGGCAACAGTACTGCGTAATGGGTACCATTCTTCATTTAATAGACAAAAATCACCCAGGCAGTAGCAAAATAATAAAAGACCGTAATGTATCTGAAATCATGTTCTAAATATTTACTTATTAAAAACAAGTAAAAACAAACATTTAACTTAAGTTTACAATGTTAGCCATCCATGAATTAATTTGTTCATTCATTCATTTTAGAAACAATATCTTTTTTGCGATTTCTTTCATTAAAATCAAGTTAGTTCTGCTTTGTTAAATATGTGTTCATTTACAACTTTATAAATATTGATGGTGGCAAAATAGTTCCCCGTTTACTGAAATACACTATTTCCTGGAAAATGCTGACATCGATGTCTTTTAAAATAAAATGATTCTACTATATTTGTAAAGACAGGGTGTGTCTGTTCTGTGTCTGAAATTGTTACTAATTTCTGTACATGAGGTGCTTCAGTAGTTGGGAGTGCTAGCAGCAATACTGAAATTGCCTACTATTCCCAGCAGCCCCTGTAGTATTACACCATTGAGCATCTTCAGAGTGTCAAGGATTGCTGGGAGAAAGAATAATTAAGCACTCTCTTTAAAAGAGAGCCAAAAAAAAACCTCCTGGGGAATCACAATCATCTGTATTTATGCGTTTCTACACTTTTCACTCCTCTTATGGAATACTGCACATACACTCTTTGATTGCAGTTTCATTCTGGATTGTGTGTTGGTCCTGTGCCTGCTTGTTATTGCGATTTTGTCTGTACACCTGGCACCTGAATTAATTTTCACCATCATCTGCACGTGTTCTACTGAATATGTATTTTGGACTGTGTCGTAAGTGTTGATTGTTTATCATTTAATGCAAGTGTGTGGTTGGTTTCATCACCACCTGGGAACTGGGGAAGGTGTTTGTGTACACATTGTTTTGTAAATAATTGTTTTTATTTGCCTTCTTCATTCATTTAATATATACTTTATTATTGATTCACTGACCCTCTTTATAAATGTCTCTGTGTGTGAGTGTGTGCATGCCGGGTCAAGACTGGGAGTGTTCCTGGGGTCCTCGCAATAGCATAAACAAATCAACGTCATGAGGCAGTGTGAATCTTAGCATCCTTGCAATTGCTACAAATTGCATATATAAAGTCATTGGCTAAAATGCCACTAATTCGTTAAAGTTACCTTCTAATCAAGTTTTTTAGGCTGAGATTTGAATATCTTTATTTAATATCAATATTTTTATTTAAGTAATAGGCCATACATACCTCCTCAAGGTAGATGTCAATGTATCCTTTATCCTTGTCGATACGTTTCACAAGTAGATTACGTCTAAGCTGTAGTTAAAAACAGGAAGTGAAAAAGAATGAAAAAATGTAAACAATGTTACTATTGTATATGATACAATGTGTGCTATTCCTAGAAACACAACTCAACATGAAAACTATACATACATAGCCATTAAAGCATGTAGTGCCTGCAGTAAGTTGTACCACACTTACAATTGAAATGGATGCCATATCCACTTGATACCCTGAAAGCAGTTTGACATTTACAATGACCATGTTAGTCCTGTCTCGATTTCCATTGTATCTGAAGAAAATGAGAAGAAAGAATGACATGATGCTATAAAGTAGTAGTTGTTTTTCCATTTTTGTAAATGCATAATGAAATGATTGTTACAGTAAACATCACAATGACCTTGATGATTTAGTTACTTAATTAGTCATGTTAACGGTACTGCCGTTATGCATCAAAGGCAACAGAATTCTTTTTCATGATGAAGGTCCAGATCCCATGTGGACATACTTGGTAACCTCTGCTTATCCTTGCTCAGTGTCTTTTCAAGGTGGCTCTTACTTGATTAACTGATATACAAAAACATAACTGGATCAATAAAGATCTAACTTACCCAACAACGATTTTGAGGTGTAACATATTTTTCTCACTACTGTTGCATTGTCCTTCAGCTTCAGCTGTGATGTTGAAAATTGAAAAGTTTGGAGGTGGTGGAACATTGTACTCAAGTGCCAGCTAACAAAAAAAATAAATTGTACAGAGAAAACATTGTTTTGTCATAGAATTAAGAATTTTTTTATAAAATGGTTGGATGTCAAAGAAAGTGTTTACGATATTGAAAACACAGGTGCACAACCAAAACCCTTTATGATTGCTTAAAGAGAAGCACAGTGACATGGTATGGCTCATGAACAAAAACACCTTGTGTTAGTATTTAACATATTCTGTCTAGCTGGACAGTTATTATTATAGAAAATTCTGGCATCCTTTCATTTGGAAAAAAGGAAACTTTCAAGAAGATTGAAATTGCTCAAATGTTTTCCATTGACATCATTTCCATTTTGTACATTGTGAGGTGTTACCATGTTGTGATTGATTATTGTGTTATAAGAATATCTTCTGTGACCTTAGTTTTTTTTCAATTCTGATGATCACAGTACTGAAGAGCAGGTATTATGAGTGATCGTATTAGGTTCACCCTATTTTGCATCATACAAAGTCGAAAGGACAATTCTTTATGAAGCAGGCAGCATCCTGAAAAGTCTCAGGATTACACACGGGTGTGGAGAAGAATGTAAAAAGTGATGTGTTAAAAAAACAAAAAAAAAATAGTGTTATTTCTGGGGTGAAAATGTCTGCTGCAACTGGTGCAACATCATGCAAGCACAGGATCCGGTCATAAAGTGACAGTAGGTGAGGGTTATTGTTCACAACAGTAATCAACTCAAAACAATTGAACAAACATATTCATAAACATTTAATCCTGCATGTGCTGAAGGATAACTTTAATCTGCCCAGTTGAGGGTCACAGCAGCACTGGGTGTAAGGCAAAAAGCACATGTGGTGCATGGTGCGGCAATCATTTCAAGGCTCAACTGCACAGCCAAGCAGAAAAGAGTGTGCTGTGTGCAATCAGGCAACAGAAACATATTAATAAAGTGTCTGCTTAGTTTTGAAACAGTGTGATCTGAATGCATAGCAGCCAGTGCTCACCCAGGGGTTCAGATTACAGGAAGGGGATGGTTGTTAATTACTTCACGAAGGACTAACATTTTCTTAATTAAGAACTCACTGACAACAGTTTTAACCATTCAGTGTTAAAACAGATAATAATACTTAGTTCAACATGTTGAATATACTCATCAAGCCAGAAATGGACAGGCACAGGCAAATCCCATATGGTGCTGTGAGGAAGAGCTGTACACTAATACTCTGCCCATTTCTTAAAACATCTGTACTAAACTTTAGCCTGATAGAAAACTAAACCTGTACTGTCACGCATGTATGTCGGAGGACTCCTTCGCAGGCTGAGTTAAGGTATGCAATAACACGCTGAGACGAGAGGGGATGCTGCCGCTAACTTTGTCTGCTCTATGTTCTTCCCTCACAGTGTCGAGAAGCTGCCCAGTGAGGGCTCCTAGCCCCGCCCATACCAGTTGACCGCCACAAAAGTTGGATGTCCCAAGAAAAGAGAGTCCCAATGCAGGTCAGAGCAAGCTGTGGGATAGAGCACCATTTTGATTAAAAAAAACTTTATTTCTTGACAAACCACGGATCGGGGATTGGCGCTAAACCATGCATTTTTCTTTCCTTTTTTTTGTTCATTTCAATTCATCTGGTGTTGAATAAAGAGGGTGCATAGGTTGGTGTCCCAAAATCCTTTGTTATCGAGACTGTTATTGTGCCACCTGACCACAGTATACTTATAACTTTTGTTGAATTCTTGTTACTGGATTGCAGGTTATGTATCTCAGGCCCCTTCTTGCCTCGAAATCTTGCATATTGTAATCTTTTTAGTTAACCAATAAAAGGTGTCATTTTGCTTAGTTTTTCTCTACATTCATAATGGCTAACACGGTACAACACCCTAGTACTACAGGTTATGTACCTTAATCTGTCCATAAATAGCTGTCACTAGAAGACCATAATTTTACAACGGCACCAGCATTTGGTTTTCTAGTTTCAATGAGCTGCTTCATGTCCAATAAAAAATGCTTCCAAAATACTCTGGGGTTTTTTTTGGCTGAAAGTGCCTGAAAACTGCTGCATGCAAGAGTTTCTTAATCCACTCGCTGCTAGGTGAGAATAATGTCATTGAAAATAATGGCAAGTAACTTTTTGAGCGGTTTATGTCAAATGCTAAAATGCTAGAAAAATACTAAGGTGTGAACAGGCACTCTTAACATTTTATTAAGGGCAATATTCTAACAAATGAGCTTAGTTAAAATTTATAGATCAATATTATATATTAACTTTCCGCATTTGCTCACCATTAAAGGTTTTCAGAATGCAAAATACATTACATTTTTAAATAAATATATTAAATGAATAATAATGAAACAGTAATACCTTTTGAAAATTAGTGTTTTAAAACATAAAACTATATACTTTAATACTAACATTTTAGGTTTAATTTGGGTTTCTCTTTCGGAAAGCGCAAAAGTTCACTTTGCAAAAATAACAGAAAAAAGCCACTTGATGTGTAAGAGATTAAAGACACTGACCTGCACAAAAGAACACACATCACCCTCTGCCTGAACGCTGTATGTCCCAGGAATTTCCGGCAGAGTCCTCTCTTGATAGAGCAGTCGATTGCTTTGGTCCAGATGGAACTGTGCTTGAAATCCTTGTGCAGAGCTAATGGTTAGTGTGCTGGAACCATCAATTTTATAAGTTTGAGCAGCATAAAGAGCCAGAGCCTGCAGCGCTACAACTGTGTCCTGCAGAAGAAAAACTCAATAAGAATGTGGATATTGGCAATACTCTTGGAATGGATGGTCAAGTTCAATAAGAGCTTTTAAAAGCATATAATTTTAAAACTTGATCCATTTATACTACTAAAAATATTTTTAGCTTAATATAGTGACCCTACTTATGTGTTTCTCATATAAAATCAGGTCTAAATATTTAAGAATCTTTTGATTTTATCTGAGACCAGCTTGGCATTAAAAGTGAGCATTATTTGTTTACAGCATATATTGACCTCTTCTGTGTAGTTGATCAAGTGGAACATACAAGTGAATTCAGAAAGTATTCAGAAGCCCTCATTTTCTTCACATTTTATTGAATATAAAAGTTTAAATATATACATTTTACATTTTTTTCTCATCAATCTACACTCAATAACCCATAATGATAAAACATATTTTCAGAAAGGCTTGCAAATTTATAGAAAATCAAATGCTGAAATTAAAATAAATTTTAATTAATTAAATACAATGTGTACAAAGTGAAGTCTATTCCAACATGATCAAAACTCCGGCCCTGATATTTATTTATAGTTATAGCAAATGATAAAACTATTTATCATCAATGCAAGGTGAATGGTAATGTACTTGCTGAAGTATTGGCAGTATTTAAATTAATATACAGAAGGAATACGACTTCTCTTACATGAATACTAGTCATGATTTTGTTGGCAATTGTATGTTGGTGCAGTTTTACAATTTGTAAGCGTGTGCCATTACATGCAGCAGACTTTATTTGTCGACTGCTAACACAACAGAACTACAATTGAGCAGATGTATGTAAGGTATTTTGTTTGAAGTATGTGCGTTAAATTGGTTGTATTGACATGAGAGCATCACTGTTGTATTCTCCAAAAGAAGACGAAAACCATAATATATTGATGTACTGTATATTATATGAGGTACGGTTTTGAATTAAAAGCATTATATGAAAATGTCATATGAAAACGTTGCACAATTTATCTAGTCTTTATATATAGCTCTGTACCAGCACTGATGTGTCTTTGTCTCCAGGTGCACAGCCACTGCAGAAACAAAGACTACCGCACCACAGCAAGGAGTTTGAAGTGATTGTTGGTGACAGAGACTTCAAAGGGAGGGATATGTAATGGTGCTGACAAGTGTCATCAGCAATGAGTTGGCATTCTATCACACAAATAAGCAGCGTTAGTGCCTACTGCAGGGGAACCAAAGTTGCACATAGAATTTCATCTAATGTATCAAAAGCAAGCAGTCCTTCTAAGGACAGAGTAATGACAGAGTAAGGACAGAGTAATGGGGATTAAAACTTAATGATTTTTTAGTTTTATTCTTGAACCCCTCCTTGAACCGCCACCTTATCGTGGTGGAGGGGTTTGCGTGTCCCAATGATCCTAGGAGCTCTGTTGTCCGGGGCTTTATGCCCCTGGTAGGGCCACCCAAGGCAAACTGGTCCTAGGTGAGGAATGAGACAAAGAGCGGTTCAACAAACCTTCAATGATGAATCAAAACTTTGGACAATGTTTTCCCCTGCCCGGACGCGGGTCACCGGGGTCCCCCTTTGAAGCCAGGCCTGGAGGTGGGGCTCGATGACAAGTGCCTGGTGGCCGGGCCTGCACCCATGGGGCTTAGCTGGGCACAGCCCGAAGAGGCAACGTGGGTCCCCCTTCCCATGGGCTCATCACCTATGGGAGGGGCCAAGGAGGTCGGGTGCAGTGTGAGTTGGGTGGTGGCCGAAGGTGGAGACCTTGGCGGTCTGATCCTCGGCTACAGAAGCTGCCTCTTGGGAAGTGGAATGTCACCTCTCTGAAGGGGAAGGAGCCTGAGCTAGTGCGTGAGGTCGAGATGTTCCGGTTAGATATAGTCGGACTCACCTCAACGCACAGCTTAGACTCTGGAACCAATCTCCTTGAGAGGGGCTGGACTCTCTACCACTCTGGGGTTGCCCCCGGTGAGAGGCACTGAGCGGGTGTGGGCATACTTTTTTCCCCTCGACTTGGAGCCTGTACATTGGGGTTTACCCAGGTGGACGAGAGGGTAGCCTCCCTCTGCCTTTGGGTGGGGGGGACGGGTCCTACCCTAACTGTTGTTTGTGTGTATGCGCCGAACAGCAGTTTGGAGTACCCACCCTTTTTGGAGTCCCTGGAGGGGGTGCTAGAGGGCATAACTTCTGGGGACTCCCTCATTCTACTGGGAGACTTCAATGCTCACGTGGTCAATGACAGTGAGACGTGGAAGGGCGTGATTGGGAGGAATGGCCCCTTCGATTCTGAACCCAAGCGGTGTTTTGTTATTGGACTTCTGTGCTCATCACAGATTGTCCATAACGAACACCATGTTCAAGCATAGGGGTGTTCATATTTGCACTTGGCACCAGGACACCCTAGGCCTCAGTTCGATGATCGACTTTGTGGTCATGTCGTCGGACCTGTGGCCACATGTCTTGGACACTCGGGTGAAGAGAGGGGCGGAGCTGTCAGCTGATCACCACCTGGTGGTGAGTAGGCTTCGATGATGGGGGAGGATGCCGGTCAGGGCTGGTAGGCCCAAACGTGTTGTGAGGGTCTGCTGGGAACATCTGGCAGAGCCCCCTGTCAGAAGCAGCTTCAACTCCCACCTCCGGCAGAACTTCGACCACATCCCAAGGAAGGTGGGGGACATTGAGTCTGAATGGGCTATGTTCCGTGCCTCTATTGTTGAGGCGGCTGACCGGAGCTGTGGCTAAAGGTGATCAGTGCCTGTCGGTGGGCAATCCCCGAACCTGCTGGTGGACACCGGCAGTGAGGGATGACATCAAGCTGAAGAAGGAGTCCTACAGGACCTTTTTGTCCTGTGGGACTCTGGAGGCAGCTGATAGATACTGGCAGGCCAAGCAGAATGCGGCTTTGGTGGTTGCTGAGGCAAAAACTTGGGAGAAGTTTGGGGAGGCCATGGAGAACGACTTTCAGACAGCTTTGAGGAGATTCTGGTCCACCATCCGGCGTCTCAGGAGGGGGAAGCAGTGCAGTGTCAACACTGTATATGGTGGGGATGGTGTGCTGCTGACCTCGACTCGGGACGTTGTGGGTCGGTGGGGGGAGTACTTAGAAGACTTCCTCAATCCCACTAACATGCCTTCCAATGAGGAGGCAGAGCCTGGGTACTCGGAGGTGGGCTCCCCCATCTCTGGGATTGAGGTCACCAAGGTGGTCAAAAAACTCCTTGGTGGCAGGGCCCCGGGGGTGGATGAGATACGCCCGGAGTTCCTCAAGGCTCTGGATGTTGTAGGACTGTCTTGGTTGACACACCTCTGCAACATCGCATGGACATCAGGGACAGTGCCTCTGGATTGGCAGACCGGGGTGGTGGTCCCCCTTTTTAAGAAGGGGGACCGGAGGGTGTGTTCCAACTACAGAGGGATCACACTCCTCAGCCTCCCTGGAAAAGTCTATTCGGGGGTCCTGGAGAGAAGGGTCCGTCGGATAGTCAAACCTCAGATTCAGGAGGAACAGTGTGGTTTTCGTCCTGGTCGCAGAACAGTGGACCAGCTCTATACCCTTAGCAGGGTCCTGGAGGGTGCATGGGAGTTTGCCCAACCAGTCTACATGTGTTTTGTGGACTTGGAAAAGGCGTTCGACCGTGTCCCCTGATAAGTGTGGTTTGGACCCTGTACGATCGGTGTCAGAGCTTGGTCCGCATTGCCAGCAGTAAGTCAAACCTATTTCCAGTGACAGTTGGACTTCGCCAGGGCTGCCCTTTGTCACTGATTCTGTTCATAACTTTTATGGAAAGAATTTCTAGGTGCAGCCAGGGTGTTGAGGGGGTCCGGTTTGGTGGACTCAGGATTGGGACACTGCTTTTTGCAGATGATGTTGTCCTGTTTGCTTCATCAGGCCATGATCTTCAGCTCTTTCTGGATCGGTTCCAGAAAGGCAGCTGAGTGTGAAGCGGCTGGGATGGGAATCAGCACCTCCAAATCTGAGACCATGGTCCTCAGCCGAAAAAGGGTGAAATGCCCTCTCAGGGTTGTGAGCGAGATCCTGCCCCAAGTAGAGGAGTTCAAGTATCTCAGGATCTTGTTCACGAGTGAGGGAAGAATGGAGCATGACATCGACAGGCGGATCGGTGCGGCATCCGCAGTGATGCGGGCTCTGCATCGATCTGTTGTGGTGAAAAAGGAGCTGAGCCACAAGGCAAAGCTCTCAATTTACCAGTTGATCTATGTTCCTACCCTCACCTATGGTCATGAGCAATGCGTAGTGACTGAAAGAACGAGATCGCGACACAATACAAGCAGCTGAAATGAGTTTCCTCCGCAGGGTGTCTGGGCTTTCCCTTAAAGATAGGGTGAGAAGCTCACTCATCCGGGAGGGACTTAGAGTAGAGCCGCTGCTCCTCCGCATCGAGAGGAGTCAGATGAGGTGGCTTGAGCATCTGATCAGGATGCCTCCTGGACGCCTCCCTGGTGAGGTGTTCCGGGCACGTCTAACCGAGAGGGGGCCCCGGGGAAGACCCAGGACACGCTGGAGGGACTATGTCTCTTGGCTGGCCTGGGAACGCCTTGGGATTCTCCCGGAAGAGCTAGAAGAAGTGGCTGGCAGCTCAAGCTCGGATAAATGGAAGAGGATGAGGATGGATGGGTGATTTTTTAGTTTATCAAATGAGACTTATAATATTTAATTGAGTGTTTTGTTTAGATAAGATGTAGCTTGTGAATAACCTATGTGACCTAGATTATAGAAAATTACTTAACCAAGTATATAAAATTTAATAGGGGCGACACGGTGGCGCAGTGGGTAGCGCTGTTGCCTCGCAGTTAGGAGACCCGTGGAGTTTGCATGTTCTCCCCGTGTCTGCGTGGGTTTCCTCCGGGGGCTCCGGTTTCCTCAGACAGTCCAAAGACATGCAGGTTAGGTGGATTGGCGATTCTAAATTGGCCCTAGTGTGTGCTTGGTGTGTGGGTGTGTTTGTGTGTGTCCTGCGGTGGGTTGGCACCCTGCCCGGGATTGGTTCCTGCCTTGTGCCCTGTGTTGGCTGGGATTGGCTCCAGCAGACCCCCGTGACCCTGTGTTCGGATTCAGTGGGTTGGAAAATGGATGGATGGATGAATAATATTTATTTGACAGAAAAGCAAAGACAATATACTGCTGGGGAAGCAAGGGAAGGGGTGAGAGTCAGATGCAAAGGGAGTGCTTGTAGAGCTAATGAGGAAGGTAAAAGTGGCCAAGTATGAGACCACTTTTAAAAAGGGGTCTGTTAGTGTTCATCTTTTAAACCATCAGCTAAACAAATTGACAAGTATATGAAATGTATTTTTGCACGGTGTTAATTTCTAGGATACAGGTAAACTTGCTAATACAGAGAATTGTGGGAAATATGCAAATGAAAACCAAAGGTTAAGAAGAAGTATGTTTAAGCTCCAGTTAAGCTAACCAGTGTGTATATGCTCGCAAGAAGATGTGAAATTGGGCCTTTTGGGTATTTTGTTTTTTAACTTATACCTCATAATTAGCTTAAAATAACTTCAGATTAACAGAAGAGCAAGACTACCAAAGGTAAAATCTCAATTGTTCAATTTTTAGTAATGACACTAGCTTGTACCAGGATCTGCCTGTACTTAACCTGTTAACAAAGGTATAAATAAGAGTTAAACTGGCATCTTTGTAGAGGCCACACCAGTAGACTTCTTCAGCAAGAACAAAGACCTGTAATTCAAAGAATAACAACTATGATAGACAAAATAAGTTGTTTATGGGAATGCCCTGATTTTGAAACTGGAAATTACTCTCTAAGTGCTGTATCTGCGACCCTACCCATGCTGCTCATTGTGCTGCTTTATAGCTGGCTTCTCCAGGTATTTCCGCCTCCGCACGCAGTCTGCGGCCACCTGAGAAGCGTGTCCCTCTTAGGTCTAGTTCCAGGGATTCTCTACAATAGTAGGCATCATTAGCAACAATGAGAAGTCAGAGTACAAAAAGAGGTTCCAACAACATCCAGGCTTGAATAACATAAAGACAAAGGAGCTCATTGATGGGGTTGAGATTGAGCATGCCTCCATCTTCAAGTCCCTAGGTGTTCACATTCATAATTGTGCACTCTCAGGCTAGAAGTCTCCACAATAGGTGGAGAAAACTGCCAAGCAAATCATTGGTGCCTTTTTTCCTGCCATCGAGGAGACCTCCAGCACAAACAGTGCCTTTTGGAGGTCATGTAGAAATATAGGGGACCCCCTTTCCAGTTCTAGTACCAGCAGGCTCAGAAACAGCTTCTACTCTGCAACTGTCACCCTACTGAACTCAAACTCCACCCTTACCGCCTCATCTTAAAGCCATACATGTACACCATAGAGCTCTGTAAACACTGTAGGTCTATCATGTTTGCACTCTATTCTTGAGCCTTCAATACCATAGAACTATCAAGGTTGTGCTGTACTTGTACATATACAACTGTTTGCATGGTACTGTTTGAATTATTTAAACTGTTTTCATATTTTACTGTGTTTTACTTATTCTATTCTATCCAAACTATACTTACACTGTCTATACTGTATTTCAACTCTCACTGATCATTCTGTATATACTGTACTCTTGATTTACAGTTTCTCGGTGCTGTATTTATTTATAGTTATCTGTCTATGTGTATTTCACTTCTATTTGCACTTCCAGTTAGGTGAAAACCTGCATTTCATTGTCAATTGTACTGTACTGTGTTCAATAATAATAATAACAACAATAATAATAATCTAATCTAATACAGACCAGCTTTTAATGAAAATACCTGTGTGGATGAGAAGCCTCCATATGAATTCTGCTGATGAACAAGCCATTGCACAATGCTAGATGAGAATGTGAGGTCAAATCCTGGGAGAGGCGGTGCAGATAACAGTGACAGCAGCACATAAGATGTCATCTCCACCTGAACAGATCTGATTTTTTCACCAGATCCAGATTGTTCCCAATGTAGAAAACCATCTGAAAAGTATTTGACAATTCAAGAGGTAGTAACGGGTGTTTTGTGGAAAATTATAAATTAAAAATAAGCATTGCTGAACTATCCACCAAACAATGTAAATAACACTCTAAAACATTAATCTACTGTATACTTATTAAATACAATTCAATGGGCATTGTGTTCATATTCAATAATGCACCAGTGAGACTGCATCCAAGTCCTTCTTGTTACCACCAAACAAAAAAACAGCATTCCCAAACTGAAGAAAATGTTCCACCCTAACAGGCAAAATGAGTTAAACATTTTTATTATTTAGTAATGCAGGCACAGACAAAATGAATGAAATATCTTTATTCTTCAGACGTTAAGACCTTTTAAAGGGTATAGAATTGATTCAGTTAACTGATGAATCGTATTCAGAAGACCTAGTAGAAATTATATTAGGATTATTACCTTAGGAAATGTATGGCTGAGTGGATGGGAGTGAACAGAGAAATAGTGAAGCACCTCTTCAGACAGAGTAAAGTAAAGTAAAGCAGAGACCCAGAAAGCTTTTAAAGAATCCATAGGTGAGATTTAAATCAACATAGCTGTTATTAAACAAATAAGTTGTCAAGTTCTTAAACATTTTTGACTGTTTTCCCCTCCTCAAGTCTCCCAACAACTACTCCATTGTTAAAGAATCAGCTGTACATTTTTCTTCCTTTTATTAGAATATTAGAGCGAACACAACAAAACTATCAAAGATGTTCACTAATCTCTTAATGCCCTACCTTCTTTAACAGCCACTTTGTCCATAAAAGAAAGCAAAGAGCTTCTGGCTATTTCATCTCTTGCCAAAGTGAACATGTAGGATAAGAGGATTTTTGTGTAAACATCAGTCACGGTATTTAATGATGATCTCAGACAAGAAAGGCTGTTTTTTAAAATAAAATCCTGGAAAATGATAAAGAAATACTTAGTAGTCCCAAGCATTATCTGCATATTCTCTGCTTTTATCTCTGTAACTGTGGATATAAAAGTCCACCTGGAAATTTCCAGAAAATCAGTAAGAATGTATTTCCATGAACCAATGGGACCAACAGTCAGTTTTACTTAAAACAGAGATTTGACCACAAAACATTGAAATCATTGCCATAAAACAGGAAAGATAGCATCACTCAACCCAGCAATCACTCTGTAATTAGAAAGACTACGTATAGACATAAAATGTTGAGTGAACACAGACGGATGTAATCAACAACAACAAAATGAATATACACGATTAACAAAATTCATGTAAAAACCCATGAGAAAAATGTCCCAAACTCTCCAAAATAATATAAAGTATAATGAAATCATGACAGTTCAAAGACGTATGACTTTATAATTCTAAACTTTTGCACTCCATCCTATGTAAATACAAAATAAATCAATTACTCACGCTGAGTGGTGTTTTAAGCTCCAATAAAGCTGTGGTAATATATGCAGTTAGAGAAATTTCATCATTAATTCCACCCTAAAAGCACAAAAATGATGAAATAAGCTTTATTAATTGTTATCATTAATACCTATCCAAATCATTCTATGTGGCTCTGAACTGTCTGTAATAGAAAAAACACATAATCTTTCTTTGTATCAATTTTGATGACTTTTGTGTAAATAAAATTTGTTTTTGCCCTTTTTCACAATTCCATTTTGTTCTGTGTTGTGGTTCTCACCATCTTGTTACATTCTTTGTATGGCTCCCCATGTCATTTATGGTCTTTTTATAGTATCTATACCTGTGGCCACTCATGTGACACTGAGGTCATGTGACATATTGTGACATCGTGATCTACCTATGAAAGATGGCAGCACTTAGCTTATGACATTTGTGTATTGCATATATTTCCTAAATCTCACAATTCATCTAGAAAAGCCCTTCCTAGAAGACTTTAATATTAGGACTTGCTTTGACATTTTTGATGTTAACCTCTGGTTTTAGTTTGATTTGATTCCTGGTTGCTTTTCTGCTTTCTGACCCCTACCAGTTATTTAACCTTGCTTCTGCTATTTCTTACTGTCCATTACCTGGTTGCAATCCTCTGTATTGCCTTGTGATGTTCTCATTTACTTTGAAACACAAGATGGATGATGGTCCAATTCATCGAAAACCTTTCATGGCCGCTTAAATCTAGATTGTCATTGCTTTTAGCAGATTAAGAATGTCGTTTATTAGAACAATCTAAACTTGAATAGGCCATTCAGCCCAACAAAGCTCATCAGTTCTATCCACTAAATTCTTCCAAAATAACATCAAGTCTAGTTTTGAAGTCCCTAACTTCCTACTGTCCACCACACTACTAACTATATGTGCATGTAGCTCTGTCAGTAAATAAAACCTTCTTAATGTTTGTGTGAAATTTACCCTTAACAAGCTTCCATCTGTGTCTCTGTGCTCTTGAAAGTAACTGTCTCAATCTACTGTTCTAATTACCTTTATAATTTTAAACACTTCAATCAAAAAAAGACCTTTGCTTCAGACTTTTGATAAGTGGCTGATCACTTTTTGTGCACCTTTCTTATATCTGTTGTATGGAGGACTGTACATTACTAAAAAGTTTCACTCTATGTGACAGCACACACTTTTACAGAATTCTGTGCTGTTCATTGACATGCTTTGTCACAAAACTGGCAGAGAAGCCTTCTGAAGGGTATTCTGAAGAAATAATTTCTATTACTTAGATTTATGTAACTTTACTAAACAATATAGCAGTATTCTTGCCTCATTACTTTCAGAATGTGAATATTTTATTTTTTAGATATTTTGAGAGTGTATTCAGCTGAAATTTAGAAAGCATAATGATATGATCTGTGGTGGGTTGGCACCCTGCCCGGGATCGATTCCTGCCTTGTGCCCTATGTTGGCTGGGATTGGCTCCAGCAGACCCCCGTGACCCTGTGTTTGGATTCAGCGGGTTCGATAATGGATGGATAATGGTATGATACTCAAAGGCTTTGAACAAATCTACCATAAGGCGCAGTATAAATAATCTGAATAATGTTTTAATAATGAGTCATTAAAGTAGTCTTGAAGAAATTGTAGTTAAAAAAAAAATCAGTTTAAATGATTTTTTGAGTAGCGTTGTGGTTACTCATTATGGAGACTGACTGTGTGGAGTTTCAATGGACTCCTTTATTGTTTCATTTTGTTTCTGCAGGTTTCCTCCATGTATGTCCAACAGTAGATGGTTAGATGGATTGGAAACTCTTAATTGGTGTTCCTGAGTGCGGATGTGTGTGTGAGTGAGCCATAAGGAGGACTGGCACCTAATTCAGTGTTCGATCCTGCTTTATGTCCTCTCCAAAGTACCATGCTGATTATATGGAGTTCTGTAAGTGGATGGATGAGTTCAGTGGATGGGTGCAATTTTTTAACATTTATGTTTTTTGTTAACAAAAAAAACCTTCACTGTTCAGCATTTTGTTTGTCGTCATACCTTCATTCCACTATGAAAAAGTTTCCCGACATTCTGGAAGCATCCATTTTCCAGCTGGTGTTTACCTAACCATTTCTTTGCATCACTGATATGTGCAGGATCAATGAAGATGAAACGGCGTGCGCTGCTAAATGACTTCATCACAAATGCTGTCAGCCTGGGACACACCAACGCAAAGAGTGATAGATGTTACAAAGAAAAGTAAAATGGGAGAACATTTAATAAACAATCAGTGTTCATGGCCTTTGTATACATTTAGTTATATGTGCAAGGAAGGCTCCTATACACCAAAGTTTTAATATAAATTGGTATTTACAGTAAATGCTGTAACAAGGAGCTATATAGGCGCCTGACCCGACACAGAAGGACACAGAGGCACATATAAAACAAACAGTTTTATTGTTCTTCACCCGTGGGCGCACGTCTTCCCCGTGACCCACAGGCAATACACAGTCCATACAGCACAATTCCAACACCAACACAACCTTTTCTCCTTTACCACCACTCCTCCTCAGGCTTAGTCCTCCTCCTCTCGACTCTCGCTCCCGAGTGGTGGTGGCTGGCCCTTTTATATCCCACCCGGAAGCATTCCAGGAGCTTGACCACCTGGACCTAATTGCACTTCCGGGTGGGGCTGAAGATTCTTCCAGCTGGGCTGCTGACTCCATGCAGTTCCCCCTAGCGGCCATCCGAGCCCCCAACCAGGCTGTGGAAGACTCCATCTCCCATGGAGCCATGTGACAGGTTGGGGGATCACCATCCGCCAGGGAGGCTGCCACCAAGCGTCCCGGGGGAGGTATTAAGCTGCCAATGGTTGCTCCCACGGAACAGATGCAGCAGGGGCGTCCCTGCCAGGCATGGGACCCGGCTGTCCGCCACAATGTATAGACATCTAAATATAAGTAGACATTTACATATACTCATAGACAAATGAGTAGTTTTTGATTATTTCATCTATTACTGTTCTATTCTAAATTGAATTTGTGGCAAGTTACTAAAATTGTAAATATTTCTGTTAATACGGGTTATTAATTATAATCAAAGCATCTAAGTAAACTTATTGTTAAACAATTAACTCAAGCTAATTTGAGTCTTTAGTGGTAGCAATCTATAAATATTTCATGAAAAATTAGTAAAGAGAATAAACAAACTAAAAAAGCACACTAAATCTTGATAGATAGAAATTATGCTGATGAAAAATCTAAAGCATCTTGTGTTTTCCTAAATTTCTAATTGTCTCAGTTAATAACAATGCAAACCTTTTGTGGCTAATAAGGTTTGTTCTGGAAGCTTGTATAAACAACTTTGTCTTACTTCTTAGATTGCCTGATAATTATATACTGTAAATATATGCCTATCATATAAATATATATATATATATATATAAATATGTAACAGGTGAGACAGAGGGCACCCTTAGTATGAATACTGTCTTACAAATAGCTGTGTTGTGTGCTATGGAGTTTGTAGAGTGATGTGAAATAGTGGTGCGCCACTTGTGCTTCATTATATCCATAAAAATTATGGGTTGCACGAAAGACGTGAATGATTGTCAAAAAAAGATTATTACAATCGGCCGTACCAAAGGGCACAGTGTACAGAGATTTGCAGACTTTGTTGGTATGTCAAAGCATACTGCCCAACAGGTCTTTCAGCAGTGGCATACACCATAGTCAACCACTAATCATTGCCAAAACTGCAGTTGAAAGACTGTGTTTACAGATAGGGACTGTCGTCGTGTGCCACGCATTGTGACAGCAAAGTGCTTTGCCCCCAGGCTAGAATTGCTACAGGCCCACTGCAGTCCATTTACAAATGAATGGTCCTCAGGGACCTGCAAGCCATAGGTATCTGGAGCACAGTGCCACTAAAGAAATAGGAGCAATTCAGTGATAAAATACAGGAAAGGAGGATGGCTGTTGGAAATATCAAAATTTCTCATCATCGAGCAGAGGACATCGTCAGTACCGTTTTAAAATTATTTTGTTTTGTTTACCAGTTTCTAATTAAGACTTTGCATTTCAGTATATTTGACATATTTCATCCAATTTGAGAAATAAGCACACTGTGTATCTTGCAAAGGTGTACGGGGATACTCAACACATATTGGAATTAATTTAAACATCTTCATTGAAGGTGAAGTGTAGATCATCATTTGCAATGTTCAGATTTTCTGTTTTATTCTGACATTTGTACCATCTGCAGGACTGGTTTACCTGGGCTGCCTTTTCAGGCATAACATTTTTGTCTTCTTTTTCCCTTTTTTCCCACTGCCTTGATATTATGTACTTCATTTTTGATTTGTTAATACATTTTCTAAATATAAGAAACTGTTTTGTTTTTGTACTTTCAAGCCAGAGGTTTATTAATCCTTTTCCTTGAAAAGCATTTCTGATGAATTTAGCTTTTTGAACTTTAAAAGCCTGAGCTTCATTTTGGGGCCATTGAGAAATGCAGGGTGCCTGGTGTGAGGCCAGTTTCTGAGGGTCATACATAGTGAAGTCATGGTCTAGCTAGTGATATTTTGAGACCTGCCATCACTTTTACAAAACCTGAAGGATCACTCTCCTTTCCTTTTCAGCAGCTGTACACTACGAGATGACATGGCATTAAGGCATACTTAGAACAATGTGAATTGTAAACAGTGACTTCTACTGCTCACATAAATGGCCAGGGCAGATCAAGCCCTGTAGCTGAGGTTATTGTTGCTGCCAGTTACATTCAATGACACATGTCACATCGCTCAGTATTGAAGTGAAGATTTAGTTACTTTACCTGTTTTTGCAGCAGCAATAAAGAAATGCATGTTGGGTTACAGAACTACATTTTACTACACATGATACTGACAGCAATTTCATTTGGTTGAATACAGAAGACGTTTTGCCTCTGTAAACCTAATTGCTTATGAGCTCTTTGATCAAAAAACTGTGAATCACAATGAATGAAAATATATATATATATTTTTTTATATTTTATTAATTTTTATTGTAATCATTCCATACAAATAGATCAATTTATAACCAAACAAATTAAAGACAAATCAAACCCCACCCCTGAGAAGGAGAGCTTGGCTAAAGGAGAATTGCTTAGGGCTTTTTAATAAGACAACAATAAGGAAAGGAAAGGGAGAAATAAATATATATGTAAATAAGAGATGGAGAAGGGAATTAAATGCAGTAATAGTTATTTCTCTTATTCTAAAATAATATTGATCAGATCCTGCCAGGTTTTGAAAAAATTTTGTACAGATCTTCTAACTGAGAATTTGATTTTTTCCAATTTCAAATAATATAAAACATCGGTTTCCCACTGACTTATCAGAGGAGAGTTAGGATTCTTCCAATTTAACAGAATAAGTTTGCGTGCCAAAAGTGTAGTGAATGCAATCACCGTTTGCTTGTCCTTCTCCAATTCAAGTACATCTGGAAGAACACCGAACACAGCTGTTAATGGGTTAGGAGGGATTGTGACCCCAAGGCTGTCTGAAAGGCACTTGAAAATTTTTGTCCAAAATGATGTTAATTTGGTACAGACCCAGAACATGCGACCCAGTGAGGCAGGAGCTTGGTTGCAGCGTTCGTAGGTTGGATCTTGCCCTGGAATCATTTTGGACAGTTTTAAGCGAGACAGATGAGCTCGATACATAATTTTTAGCTGAATAATTCTATGCTTTGCGCATATGGAGCTCGAGTGAATTCTCTGCTTTGCTACCTTCCACTCCTTTTCTGATATATTGATTAAGTGATCTTCTTCCCAATGTCCTTTCGGATCTTTGAAAGGGAGGGACTCATAGGATTTTATATAATGCGGAAATGGTGTTTAATTCCTCGGCATTAAGCAGTATTTTTTCCAGCATTGTGGAGGGTGAGATGTGGGGAAAATCGGGCAATTTCTGTTTAACAAAATTTCTAATTTGAAGATAGTGAAAGAAATGTGTAGCTGGGAGGTTGAATTTTGAACGTAATTGTTCAAAAGATGCAAATATGTTGTCTATATAAAGATCTCTGAGCAATTTAATCCCAAAACTTTTCCAGGTATTAAAAACTGGATATGTTTGTGAGGGTTGAAAGAGGTGGTTTTCTTGCAGAGGTGCCACCGATAAAAGATTTTCCATCTTAAAACGCTTTCTAATTTGGTTCCATATTCTAAGTGAGTAAAGCACAATTGGGTTATTAGTATATTTGCGATAACTTGCATTTAATGGAGAGCAGAGCAGGGAGTATAAAGAAGTACTACAGGATTTTATTTCTATTGCGGACCATGCCTGTGTATGCTCATTTATTTGTGTCCAGGTTTTTATGGCTTGTATGTTTGCTGCCCAGTAATAAAACTGAAAATTAGGTAGAACCATGCCACCTTCTGCCTGAGGTCTTTGTAGGGTTGCTCATACGTGGGTGTTTTGAGTTCCAAATGAATGAGGTTATTGTTGAATCTAATTGCTTAAAAAATGATTTATTGATATATATTGGAATGTTTTGAAATAAAAAAAGAAGTTTAGGAAGGATATTCATCTTAACAATGTTAATTCGTCCGGCTAGAGTGAGATGAAGGGTTCACCATCTATCCAGGTCTTGCTTAATTTTTTCCATACAGACGGCAAAATTTTGTTGATAAAGATCTTTATGTTTACTGGTGATATTTACCCCTAGGTATTTAAACTGATCTGCTATGGTAAAAGGTAGGGTGTCCAATCTGATATTATATGCTTGTGAATTCACTGGAAAGAGTATACTTTTATTCAGATTAATTTTAAGACCAGATATCTTTTGAAATTCTGTGAGTGCTGTTAAAACTGCAGGCACAGCGTTTTCTGGGTCTGATATATATAAAACCATATCATCTGCATATAGAGAAATTTTCTGTTCCAGTCCTTCTCTGACAATCCCCTTTATCTGATAAGAATTTCGGCAGTGAACCGTCAGTGGTTCAATGGCGATTGCAAACAGCAGTGGTGACAAGGGACATCCTTGTCTGGTGCCACGTTCTAGCTTAAAGTAGTCTGAGCAAATGTTATTAATACAAACTGAAGCTTCTGGATTGGTATACAGTACTGTAGTTTGATCCATGTACAAATATTCGGGCCAAACTCAAATTTCTCCAATGCAGTGAAAAGGTAGTTCCATTCAATGATATCAAATGCTTTTTCTGCGTCTAATGATAGTAATATCTCTGGGGTGTTTGATTTTGCTGGTGAATATATAACATTAAACAAGCGTCGGAGATCGGAACGTAGATGTCGGCCTTTAATAAATCCAGTTTGATCCTGTGATATTACCGAGGGCAGCACTTTCTCCATCCTTCTAGCTAGAATTTTTGAGAGTATCTTAACATCATTATTCAGGAGTGAAATTGGTCTGTATGATGCACATTGTAACAAGTCCTTATTTTGTTTAGGAAAGACGGTGATTAATGCTTGTCGAAATGTTTGAGGTAGTATTTGGTTGTCTCTAGCTTCTGTAAATGTTGCCAATAAGAGGGGAGCTAGCTGAGTGGAGAATTTCTTATAAAATTCTACGGGTTAACCATCAGGGCCTGCTGATTTCCTGCTTTGTAGTGACTTTATAGCATCTAGTAATTCTGTTAGCATTAGAGGTTTATCCAGTTCCTCAGCACTTAAAGCATCCATTTGTGGTGTCTGTAATGTATCCAGAAATGTATTAGATTGTGTGTTGTCTTCTTTGAGCTCAGTAGAATGTAAGGATTTATAATAATCTCTAAATGTGTGCATTATATTTTTATGGTCTATAATTTCTTCTCCATTTGTGTTGGTAATTACTGGTATTGCACTGCGAGCTTCTTGTTTGTGAATTTGTTGAGCTAAAAGCTTATTAGCTTTTTCTCCGTGTTCATAGTAATGATGTCTAGACTTATAAATAAGTTGTTCAGTTTCTTTAGTTGTTAAGATGGTAAGTTCTGTATGCAGGGCCTGCCTTTTCCTGTGGAGAGCTTCGCTTGGACGCCTGGCTTGTTCTTCATCTATTCTAGTAATTTCGCTTCTTAGCTCTGATATTTTCTTGGTTTCTAATTTATTTCTATGGGAAACTCAATGAATGAAAATATTAACACAACTAACAATTAATACATATGCTCCCGGATAAACATTGTGGTCTCTTTGCTCCATCGGTTTTAAAGAGGAATTCAATTCTCTTCCATCTCTTCGTCATATTTTTCAATGCACTGTAAAACTGAAATCTTATCTTTCAATTTAAAACTTAAAGACAACCTTAATAACAATCCTGAAGTAAAACAATTATGTAATGTTGTAAAATTAAGTGTATTTTACACCTTGTGAATACAATGAGTATATGCAGAGGGAATCAGCTACACACATTTGCCTTCTCAGATGTTATATGAGATAAAATGCCTACCCTTGAAGACATTTATGACATTTACATATTATGTGATTAGTCCTATATGTGTAACACAATGGTAAATGTATAACAAAATTCTAGTCAGGTTATTAACTGTAATGTGATTTCAACAATTTAAACTGTAATAGGTCACACTAGCACACATCTTTGAAATGTCTAAGAAAACAGGAGTATGAAGAAAAAAAACTGCATACATGAGGTGAACATACAAACCCAAACAGTGCCAGGGTTGAAATTTTCATCCATAGCTCTGAGTCTATGAGGCAATAGTGCAAACCTCTGGGCCACTGTCACTCCCCTTTCAAAATGGCCTCGTTAACATAATTACATTCATAATATAAAACATTTCATGTTAATTGTAACTGTGCTCAGTATACTAGGACAGACTCACCAGGTGTTGCCCGACTCATCTGAATTGCCAAATGCACTGTAAGATCCATCCATATGTTTATAGTTTAGCTCCCTCTGGTACCCTAGAATGTAAAAGAGAACGAGCATACACTATGAATCTTTATAAAAAAGCTAAAAAATATATTATACAGTATATAGAAGTGAGTCAAAACGTATTACAAATTTAAAAAATATTTCAAGTGGCAGTCGGTAAGAACACAAATCAAATACAGCAGTTAAAGGAATATTCTACCAAACAATAAACAATATGTTTTTCATACATTGCTTACCCTCTGTAGATTGTAGTGATGGCCATAGAGACGGATCTACTAAGAAACTAATGAAGCTTAAGCTTCAGGGCCCCTAATCTGAGAGGGGCCTCAGAGGAGACTTTGGTCTACTTTGCTTGAAAGTTTGGGTGTCTACTGTATGAGAAGGAATTTTTAAAAAATAACATTAATACTAGAGTGTAATTCAGTACTGCAATTTTAATCAAAATCTGAGATGTAGTGGTTGTGGTTTGTTGTGGGGTAACCTTGTTGAAGAAGATAACAGTAGTTACCCAGACCTTGCTGTTGGTTGTGAAGGCGCCCACATAATAGTTTCAGAGCCCCAAAATGTAGGTCCACCATTGGATGGCCTGAGGAAAAATTTTAATCTCATATTTTCATGCAGAACAGAGAAAAAAAATGTATAGAATAAGGGTCACTGCAAAGGTATAAATCCATTTGTAAAGCTTTGAGTGTTCCCAGCACTATAGTGCAATCAATAATTATGAAATGGAAGTAGTTTGGAACCACCAGAATTCTTTCTACTCTATTCTTTTCAGCTAAACTGAGTAACTGGGCAAAAAAGGTCTTGGTCAGGGAGGTGACCAAGAACCCAATGGTCACCGTAGCAGATCTTCAGATGTCCTCTGCTGAGATCGGAGAACCTGTCCAAAGGATGGCCATCTCAAAAGAACTCCACCAATTAGGCATTTATGGTAGAGTGGCTAGATGGAAGCCTCTCTTGAGTTAAAGTGTTATGACAGTGTTTAAAGGACTCTGAAAGCATGAGGGGAAAACTTCTCTGATCTGATTAGACTAAAACTGAACTATTTGGGTAGAACTCTAAGCATGAAGTCTGGCAAAGCCCAGTATTGCTTATCACCAGCCAATTAACATTAAAGCGGTTGCAGCATCATGCTATGGAGGCACTGCTCAACAGCAGAGACAGGGTAACTGGTCAAAATTGATGGAATACTTTCTGAATCTACTGTATAGTATAGTTTTACTTAAGTTATTCTATGCAGATCACCCATATTTGGAAGATCATGCTATAATTAAAAATTGAGAAAACATCAGCACTCTTCCCAGAAGCATCGATACGTGATGCTGTCATTAAATAGGTCAGCCAAAAATGCTGACTGAGGTATATAGGCAGGTTTTGGTTTACGGTGGTCTCAATGTACAACACATTTTGCAGATACAAATGAGCACAAAAACAGAAAATTTCTACTTGATTTTCAAATAGTGATTCTTACAAACAAAGTCAAATACTTATGATGCAGATGAATACCCAGCAGCCGTCACTAAAGTGGAGACATAGTACAGTGTCACGATTTTCAATCATTTTGTATGTTTTGCTTGCACCCATCACAGAATGTAACTTGTGAACATAACAGACTCTGAGCAGTAGCACTTCAATAAGTTCTGTCAATATTTAGCTGAGTGGTAGGACCTGCTGCATTCTGGCATCTAAAGTAAGTATACAAGCTGTTCTGTTTAAGGATATATAAGCCATCGGGGTACTGAGACATGCTGAGAAATTCTTCAGCAGTGTTTAGCAATCATCAGTTAGTGGTGGGTTTTCCAGCCTTCACTATGTCTTTTCCAGCTTTATGAAGTGCCACAACATTGTCCAAAACTGTACGACATTTAAGCATAAGGTCAACATACCCATTGCTCAAACTTTTAAACAATTTGTTATTTAAACTACAGCATCTTGTGTCACTGTCATTTTAATGAAACATCCATCCATCCATTTCCCAACCCACTGAATCCGAACACAGGGTCATGGGGGTCTGCTGGAGCCAATCCCAGCCAACACAGGGCACAAGGCAGGGAACCAATCCTGGGCAGGGTGCCAACCCACCGCAGGACACACACAAACACACCCACACACCAGGGCCAATTTATAATCGCCAATCCACCAAACCTGCATGTCTTTGGACTGTGGGAGGAAACCGGAGCACCCGGAGGAAACCCACGCAGACACAGGGAGAACATGCAAACTCCATGCAGGGAGGACCCGGGAAGCGAACCCAGGTCCCCAGGTCTCCCAACTGCGAGGCAGCAGCGCTACCCACTGCGCCACCATGCCGCCCTTTAATGAAACATTTTTGCAAAATACATAATTAAGCATTATGCATTTTTGACAATTTCCTATTAATGGACATTATAAAGTACCATACAAATACAAATGACACTAAAGCCATCCTTAGGAACAGAATTCATTTGCAACCAGAGAACAGTCTATATGCACTGAATACTTATTTAAAAATAGAAAAATATTTTATAATAAATAAAAAATGACTAAGTATTTGTGCTACTCCCTCACAGCTTCACAAATGTTTAGTTCTCCATTTAATAGAGTATGGTCATCTTTTATAAAACATCCCCTATGGTGTCTTGTGCATCATGTGCATAGCATTTATGCAACCCAAAGCTCTTAAATGTAAGAAAACACACAAAGTGGCAGTGCCCACAGACAAATAAACATACAACATTGATATAAACTGACATCATCAAAATAATTATAAAAATAAATAAATGTGACAAAAATGTAGCATTGTTTATGTCATCCTATCATTAGCATAAACAAACTGGATTGTCATAACTTCACTGTCAGCATTAAGGTTAAAATTGTGTTGATTTTTGGATCTGCTATAAACCACAAAAGGCATTGATTTGCTTTGTTAAAATATAAATCATTCTTTTTGTTGGTTTTGCTGTAAACATCTTAAAAACATTGGTACAGTGCAGAATCATAAATAAACTGACATTCATCTCTTGACATTTAGCGTTTCTATAAATATTATATGTTTTATAAGCTTTGGACTAAAAATATATTGTTTTTCTCTCCCCAACTTGGATATGACTTGATCTCTAAAAACTCAGACAACAGTAAAAATTTCATTCCTTTTAAGACTGCATAGAGTGCTTTTAAGACTCAAAAGCTAAAGTCTTAACACTTTAAAGTCTTAATGAAACTGAATGCTAAGTGAATATCCTGGTAACTCATGTACAGTAAGTACATTATGCTATATGTAAAATTATGCATACATAAACTGATGGTGTCCTGCTCAGCTTTGAACACTTAAAATGATTTTTTTTTATTTCCTACTCCAAAGTCTCTCACCACTCTCCATGAATCGGATTGCTTTGGCTTTGATTTGTTCTGTCATCTGTCCTGTTGCTTCCAGATAGCGTAGGATGTAAATGTTAGGAGCAAAAAGCAGCATATTCTGTTCTCCACACCCAAAAGGCATAGCTAGAAGCTTGTCCAGGTTCTGCATGGCTCGTCCCATCACATCTCCTACACAAAGGGACAGAAGTCAAAGGACAGAAGTAAAGAAAATTGATTAATTGTGCTTTCATTTTATTTTCTCATTATTTTTCATTTAGCACTTGCACATGAAATATTAAGCAATACAAGCCAGTTGGGAATTTATATAGATGGTAAATAAAAACAGAACACTGAAAATATCATGTGAAGTTATATGTCCACCTTACTATGATGGTCTGTTTGATTCCTCACCTAAAATAAGTTTAAAATGTAAAATACAGATCTTTGTGTAGATGTAATGATAGTAGTGTTGTGACTGCTTTGATCATTTACTGAAATATGGATCAATTTTTATATTTTCTTACCTGAGAATAAACTGGATAAACAGAAAGAACAGTCAGGAAAGAACCATGGTTGATACACAAAAATCTTAGAAATAAGCAATCAAATTATTTGGAAAATGGAAGTTTATAATTAAAATAAATTTGTCAATGCCTAAAGTAAAACAAAAATTGCTAGAGAAGTTAGGCTTTGGAAGCTAATTACAATTTTCTATTTTGAAAAGCATAGATGATTACAGTGATTACAGAACATATGGTCTGCACTTAATTTAAATGGCCACCAGTCCATGAAACCGGTCAGTGTCATATGTCACATGTCAGTAATCACATGCATGAAGGAACGTATGACATGTCCCCAAGAATAGGGTATTACTTTACCCCAATCTAATGCCAATTTGTATCACATTCAAAAGTTTCAAAGATCTTAGTTTCTGCAAGTCATGAGCATAAGCTTCACATCCTCAAGATGAGGTCCAAATACTTTAATTTTATTCTCTATTTTCCTCGATTCTTTCTCTATTTTATACTTAACCCAGCCACAGGGGATGCACAAACCAGTGTGTTTCTTCGTGCCAGTCCAAGACCAGATAAATGGGGAGGGTTACATCAGGAAGGGCATCCGGTGTAAAACTTTGTATGCAGACAACTCCAATAATGTTAACCAACAGGGTGCTGGTAGAAATTAGGCTACTGTTGGCTGAAAAAGGAGAAGAAGAGGAGGGAGATGTGTCCAGAGGCAGGAGGAGAAGAGGAAGGTAAAGAGAGTGGAACTGAGGGTAGGAACTTGGAATGTTGGGAGTATGACTGGTAAAGGGAGAGAGTTAGCAGATATGATGGAGAGAAGGAAGGTTGATATATTGTGCGTACAAGAGACTAAATGGAAGGGTAGTAAGGCCAGGTGGATTGGAGGTAGATTCAAATTGTTCTATCATGGTCTGGATGGCAGGAGAAATGGGGTCAGGGTTATTGTGTAGGAACAATATGTCAAGAGTGTTTTGGAGGTGAAAAGAGTGTCAGACAGAGTAATGACTATGAAGCTGGAAACTGGAGGTGTGATGATGAATGTTGTTAGTGCGTATGCCCCGCAAGTTGGGTGTGCAATGGATGAGAAAGAAGATTTTTGGAGTGAGTTGGATGAAGTGATGAACAATGTACCCAAGGGACAGAAAGTGGTGAATGAAGTGGATTTCAATGGACATGTTGGTGAAGGGAACAGAGGAGACGAGGAGGTGATGGGTAGGTATGGTCTCAGGGAGAGGAATGAAGAAGGTCAGATGAGAGTGGATTTTGCCAAAAGGATGGACATGGCTGTGGTGAATACATATTTTCAGAAGAGGGAGGAACAGGGTGACGTACAAGAGTGGAGGAAGATGCACACAGGTAGATTACACCCTATGCAGATGAGTCAATCTGAAGGAGACTGAAGACTGCAAAGTGGTGCCAGGGGAAAGTGTAGTTAAGCAGCATAGGATGGTGGTCTGTAGTATGATATTGGAGATCAAGAAGAGGAAGAGAGTGAAGGCAGAGCCAAGGATCAAATGGTGGAAGCTGAAAAAGGAAGACTGCAAGGTCGAGTGAGACAGGCACTGGGTGGCAGTGAAGAGTTACCAGACAGTTGTGGAACTACAGCAGATGTAGTAAGGGTGACAGAAAGAAGGGTGCTTGGCGTGAAAAGGAAACCTGGTGGTGGAATGGGGAAGAACATGAGAGTATACAGAGGAAGAGGATGGCGAAAAAGAAGTGGGACAGTCAGAGAGATGCAGAAAGCAGACAAGAGTACAAGGAGATAAGGCACAATCTGAAGAGAGAGATGGTGAAGGCTAAAGAAAAGGTGTATGATACGTTGTATAAGAGGTTGGACACTAAGGAGGGAGAAAAGGACCTGTGCCGATTGGCTAGACAGAGGGAGCGAGCTGGGAAAGATGTGCAACAGGTTAGGGTTATAATAGATAAAGATGGAAATTAACTCACAAGCGAGGAGAGTGTGTTGAGCAGATGGAAAGAGTATTTTGAGAGGCTGATGAATGAAGAGAATGAGAAAGAGAAGAGGTTGGATGATGTGGAGATAGTGAATCAGGAAGTGCAACAGATTAGCAAGGAGGAAGTAAGGACAGCTATGGAGAGGATGAAAAATGGAAAGGCCGTTGGTCCAGATGACATACCTTTGGAAGCATGGAGGTGTTTAGGAGACATGGCAGTGGAGTTTTTAACCAGATTGTTTAATGTAATCTTGAAAAGTGAGAGGATGCGTGAGGAGTGGGGAAGAAGTGTACTGCTGCCGATATTTAGGAATAAGGAGGATGTGCAGAACTGTAGTAACTACAGGGGGATAAAACTGATGAGCCACAGCATGAAGTTATGGGAAAGAGTAGTGGAAGCTAGGTTAAGAAGTGAGGTGTTGATTAGTGAGCAGCAGGATGGTTTCATGCCAAGAAAGAGCACTACAGATGTGATGTTTGCTCTGAGGATGTTGATGGAGAAGTATAGAGAAGGCCAGAAGGAGTTACATTGCATCTTTGTGGACCTAGACAAAGCATATGACAGGGTGCCTCGAGAGGAGCTGTGGTATTGTATGAGGAAGTTGGGAATGACAGAGAAGTACGTAAGAGTTTTACAGAATATGTACGCGGGAAGTGTGATAGTGGTGAGGTCTGCGGTAGGAGTGACAGATGCATTCAAGGTGGAGGTGGGATTACATCAGGGATCGGCTCTGAGCCCTTTCTTATTTGCAATGGTGATGGACAGGTTGAGAACAAGATTAGACAGGAGTCCCTGTGGACTATGATGTTTGCTGATGATATTGTGATCTGTAGCGATAGTAGGGAGCAGGTTGAGGAGACCCTGGAGAGATGGAGATATGCTCTAGAGAGGAGAGGAATGAAGTTCAGTAGGAACAACGCAGAATACCTGTGTGTAAATGAGAGGGAGGTCAGTGGAATGGTGAGGATGTAAGGAATAGAGTTGGTGAAGGTGAATGAGTTTAAATACTTGGAATGAACAGTACAGAGTAATGGGGATTGTGGAATAGAGGTGAAAAAGATGCAAAGATTTGCACTGGGTGTGACAAGGATGGACAGGATTAGAAATGAGTACATTAGAGGGTCAGCTCAAGTTGGATGGTTGGGAGACAAAGTCAGAGAGGCGAGATTGAGTTGGTTTGGACATGCGCAGAGGAGAGATACTGAGTATATTGGGAGAATGATGTTAAGGACAGAGCTGCCATGCAAAAGGAAAAGAGGAAGGCCTCAAAGAAGGTTTATGGATGTGGTGAGAGAGGACATGCCGGTGGTGAGTGTAACAGAGAAAGATGCAGAGGACAGAAAGATATGGGAAAAGATGATCTGCTGTGGCAACCCCTAATGGGAGCAGATGAAAGAAGAAAAACTTTCTCTATTTTATACTTCATTTTCCCCAAGCTTTTTTCAGCTTTACCTCAAAGTTATTTAAATGCACCTCCAAACCCTATGTAACCTGGTTCAGTTTCTTCACTTTAGCATTACTTTACTTCAAATCCATCCCTATCACAATAATCAGCACCTTCAATTTAGAAACTTCTTCTATACAATTTACTGCACTGATGGTGTTGTACATCCACTTGGTTTAAATGCTGTGGTGACACATGGTATGTTTCTTAGGCTTTTAAATGGTGATGACAAGGGCCCCCTGGTTTGGCTTTGCAGCTTATATTTTTTCACTCTCAGCCACACTTCCACATTCGCTAATGACTGACCTAGATACTCCACTCAAAAATGCAACAGGGCATATTGGGGTACAAATGTTGATTTAGTCTTCAGCAGCTTTGTAACATTCATTTAGGTACTGCCTTTAATAATGGCATTAGCTACATACTGTTATGTGATAAAACATTAACAAAACTTGTTTTGGTCTTATTTACACTTACAAAGTATTTGCAAAGTTGTTACACCATATTGGTGCAGAGTGGCATTTTTAGAACTTGTGACATGCTGGTAAAATTACTTGTGAATATGATAGTTTAACGTAGTCTTTTAAAACATAATTCAGGATTCACAAGTCTTATTCAAAATTATGCAATTTTGAGAGACATATTATGTCTCAATCAGACCATTCCAAAGTGAAGCTATTTTAGTATGCCACACTACAGAGATCAATAAGCACATTATTGTTGCTTTGCAAGTGTCATTGAGCATTTGTTAATTTCTTATTGCATAACAGTATGTGAATAATAGATCCATAATAGAAAGCATCTAATCTAGAGTGTTACCAGTCGCTCTTTATAGGACGTCTCCTTTTATATAAGGTCTTTTACTCCTCTTAGTTCTTCTCATATGGTTCACTATATTTTGGGAAGTTCCATCAGGATTACTAAAATACAGGATACAGTATCTCATTTATTAATAGAGAGTATAAAAACAATGGACAAAATTACACTCCCTAAAAGGTATTCTCACTCATCCACATCCCTCTTACTCATGTCTTTGATACCCTTGAGAGTAACATACAAGTCTTTGGGATGTTGGAGGATGTCATGCTGAAAAGCTTTAGAAACAGGTATGCCATATATTTTACTTTTCCATTACTCCTAGTTGTTATAACAATAAAGTTAAAAGTTATGCACTTTTTGACAATTCTTAATATAGAGTAAACTCAAAGAAAAAAAAAAAAGAAAACAAACGAAAATGCAAAATTCATATAGTCTGCAAGCCAGGAATAGTATCTTGGTATCTGGATCCATGAGCTATTACTTTTAACCAATGTGACATTATGCCACCCTTGAGATACGCTGAAACAGAAAGCGTTTATAATTATAAACTAAATAAATTTATGCCTTTTCCAATCCAAATATATTAGAAGAGAGTGGTGAATAAGAAATTACTTCCACAGTGCTAAAAGCAGTCTTGAGCAGGGCAGTAATCTATCACTGGATACGGTCAGACACGACAACAAAGGGTCAGTTTATATTGTTCAGTTGACCTAACATGCATTTCTTTGGGATACAGGCCAAAATGGAAACACTGGTGGAAAAATTTAGGCAACAACTGGGAAAACATGCAAATTTTTCACGGGCAGCAACTGTCTTGGACTTGAAGCTAGGATCTTATACATTCATGTTATGCACTGCACCACTGTGGCACTCAGTTGAATGTTCAAATTTAATATTGGCACATCTGAAAGTGCATGTTAAGGAAACCACCAAATGTCCAATTGTTAATTTTAAGAGCACTGTTTAATTACATTGTGAACTACTAATAAAGTACGAAATTATTTCTTAGGTATGCTAATATGTCAGTTTGCAGATACTGTCTTCAAGCATATTTTAAGCGATTTTACTTTGAGGACAATAAAAAAGCAAGAGAATGCGACAGTAAACATATCAGGATTTAAAATGGAACAGTACTACAAATAATTAATTAATTAGTAACTGTAAAGTTCTTGGTATACATTCATATTTCTCACTTTTTCTTTTTGTTTCTAAACTTATTTGCTATGTTTATTTATTCATCTATTTATATATTTATTTAAAGAGCTTTTGTAAAAAGCCAAATTTCTCCATGAGAACAAATAAAGTTTGTTTGTTCATTCTATGTATCTCCTTTGCAGATGCTTTATTGGCAGCTTGTCACATACAGTATGTCCATCAATTTTACTTATTTTTTCTAAGAGGAATGAAATGATGAAGGTATGATTAATTAAAAAAAACTTTTTTCAAAATAAAAAGCAGATATTTTCTAAAAACTTGCATTTTTATTCAACAATAATGGTTTTTATTTAAAACGCCTGGTGTAAACCTTTGATAAACTATTTCTTGAAAATCAGTGAAGCATCAGGTTCAGAACCCAGCATCACCTAACAATTAACCTGTTTTATTTTTCATGTTTTCACAAAATTTTGCTTACAAAGGACAGGTTAACATTTTCTATATTTTTGGAGTTTTTACCTAGGACTGACACAGATGCTTTGGCTGATCCTTCTACAAACACTTCTGGAAGCTCCAAAGAAAATGTTTTAGACTCAGTGTGCTCATCTGGAAAATAACAAAAAGATTTTATGAACAGTCTCCTCACTTCACAACTCACATTCCATTTAAATCATCTGGTGGATGTCAGGGAACCAACAATTTATAGCAAAAGAAAAACTGCTCTGTTTAAAGAGATTTCTGCCCACACAGTATGACGATAGATATATAGATAGATAGATAGATAGATAGATAGATAGATAGATAGATAGATAGATAGATAGATAGATAGATAGATAGATAGATAGATAGATAGATAGATAGATAGATAGATAGATAGATAGATAGATCTTTACCTGTCATATAATAAAATTAGTGGCTTGTAGTATATAGAGCTCAAAATATTATAATGAGGTTTATGGATTAGGGAAAGTTTAGATTAAATTAAAAATGATATGAAATAATAAAGCAATATATAAATAATTTACTTTTGGGATAAATAAAGAATATCTAATCTAATAATAAAATATGAACTAAAAGCCTTTTCATGTCTTCACCCATACAGCATACAGCAACACACTCAAAATATTTTTTGGCAAAATTTTTTTAGAGTATATACACTATATCATTCATCATTTATAATGCTTTTTGATGTTTCCAGGTTAGATTCCTGTCCAGAACTTGCATTTGCAAAATTGGATAATAATCAACAAATTATATAACTAAGAACCTCACCTTTAGGACACAACAGAGCATTGATTGCAGTTGTTTTCTGAACTCCCTCTGCCTAAAAAAATAAATTATAGATAAGACACACCACAACAGGTCATGTCATTCCTTAACCTGCTCAGTCCAGACCAGGGTTGCGGAAGCCTATCCCGGCTTGCATCGGCCATTCAACTAACCTGTATGTTGTTGGACAGTTAGATGAAACTGGAGAGCCTGGAGGAAACCCACACAGACACAGGCAGAACATGCAGATTCTACACCAGGAGGACCCAGGACACAAACCTTGGTCTCCTTACTGGGAGGCAGGAGTGCTACAAAGGTGCCACCATGCTGCCCACCACAATAGGTGACAGGTGAAATTCTTATCTGTTTTTCACATCAGTAGTCTGCAAACTCTGTCATGGGAACCCATTGTGGCTGCAGCTTTTTGTTCCAACCATGTTCACAATCAGTGATAATAAATGGATAATTGATTTCATTTAATTAGCTGCAATTTTTTCTTTTCTCTTATTCTGCATTTAGAAAAGAGTATCGGTACATTTTTTACATTCATAAGACTTTTGAAAATATTTCTGTTTTTGCTATGGCTTTAATTGTGTAACTCTCTTTTGTTACTTTTGTATTATTTTCCCCTTTTTCTTTGTAGTTTGTTCCCTTCATTGAAGTTTATATCCTTCATCCTAATAATGACAATTAAAAACAAGTAGAGCAGACACACGGCAAACAACACTAATTGATGAAAGGCTGCAACTATTTCAACGTTAGGCTCAATAATCAGTAAATAATGGAATAAATAACCTGAATACTTGGAAAGGCAGAATGAAAATCAGGATGAAATATTGTTAAAAGTAAAAAAATAAAAAAGTCTTATCCCCAAATAGCTGCCTAATACATTTTAATTGATCAAACTTCATTTTGTAGTCTCTAAATTGACTGAAAAACACAGAAGACAGCTCAATTAATTAGGCTATGTGTCCAATTAAAAACAGAAGTTGGTTGGAACCTGCAGCCACGGTGGGTCCCCAGGACCGAATTTGGGGTTCGCTGTTCTAAGATGATACATTATGTTTGACACTAAAGTGTCAGAATTGTTAGGCCATTTTCTAACTCGGTTAATACAGACCAGATTCACAGGTTTGGCGCTGAACCCTGTCCTAGCTAGCATAGGGGATAAGGCAGGAACAAACCCTGGACAGGGTTCCAGTACATCACCGAGTGTCAGAATTGCCCAGTTTTTAAGGTTTAGCTTTATCATTTCAGGAACCATCACAGTCTTTGTGGTGAGTGCACAATGTCCCCACATACATTTAGCTTTTTCCAGGGTTCACTGAATTTCTTCTACATCCTTGCACGGTTAATTGACCGGTGTAAACTGGCCCTGAATGGGTGATTGCACATTTTGTACTATTAATTAGTGCCAGGAGAGCTGACATATCTCTGTGATGGTGCAATCTAAAAATTAACTTCATGTAATGGATGAATGGAGGGATGGTTAGATGAACAGATACCCCCTACTGTGCTATTTTCACAGGTGTCCTACTTGGCCTCTTATTTAATGTGAAATTGTGCTTTCAAATAATTTGATCCCTTTAAATTACTCAGTGTACATTTTCAGACTGTGTTTTGATTTTTTTGTGGTGTAAATACTAGTTTGTGTGTTAAGTAACTGACACTGTGATAGACTCTCCATTATCCTTAATTACTTAAGAAAATTGAAAATGGATGGCTAAAATGGAGCACAGAACTGACTTGGGTTTGATATCCTTCTTTTTTATGGTATATGGCAGTAAAAAAAGATTTTTTATCAAGTGAAGACTGTATTTTATGGTTTCTCTTCTCACCTCTACAAGCAGTTTCCGGATGACAGTGTCAGCACGTCCATGGTCGGGAAAAGCAACTGCTTCATTTCCACATAACTCCTCTGTGTTTAGAGCCTCAGCGCGGACAGTTATATTCACTTCACCTGAAGAACAAAAAAGTGCAGTGCGGCCTATTAGATATCATTGTTGCAAGTTTAAACCTGAAATTTACAGACTGCTTCAGCTAAAATGCAAGACTCTACCCTGAACCTCATGTGTGTGTGATTTGTGCCTGTTTTTTGGGGGGGTTACTATCGAAACCTTCTATTTACATAATAATGGAGAACATTAACCAACTTGTGAGGCTTCTAGATGTCTAGCTTTGCTTGTCTGGCTCCTTAATGCTAAATACATCAAATGTGTTATAAAATTATTTTTTCTCAATGTCAGAACCTCGAGTGCTTTACTTACCCAGAGCTTTAGCTGTAAAAGTCCAGTGGAATACTTTGCTTTCATCAGCACACACACAGCTTTTGTATTCACACCCCTCACATGGTTCTAAATTGTACTGGGAAGACTCAGCTGGACTCACCTTAACCTACAGTACAACAGTTAAGAAATTAATTTTGACTTTATGAACTGTTTATCAGAAATGCCAATTGTTTGAGTAAAACAAAAACAGTATAGTAACTTGCCTTTCACTGCATGTTAACACAATTCTCTGCAATAAACTGTCATGCAGCTGATTTAAAAGATACCTCCACTAATCACAATATTAGAATGTTACCTCTATCAAATTATGTGTAATATCTTCTCGTGTTTACTATAATGTCATAATACTATACCAATATGGATAAACAGCAAAGCAAAAATATCAGTTAATTTTCAATGTGACCCAGAACAATAAAGACAGATAAAGAGCATTTATAACTGACAGTCTTAGAGTTGAAGGATCCAAAAAGTTGTCTAGCTGTCAAACTAAATAATATTCTTAAAGCACAGAAAAGACTACTAGTATGATAACCTTAAGTGCACAATAATTCAAATAGTAAAATCACACAATTTTAACATACAATACACCTTTAGAGTCTGATTACAGGTTTAAAGGCTTGTTATTGTCACATGTACAGAGCACAGTCGAATTCTTACCTGCAAGTATAAATCTACATGCAACATATCACAAGGCATAAATACTTGCTTGAAAAATTTATATTACAGTAATCCCTCGCTATATCGCGCTTCGCCTTTCGCGGCTTCACTCCATCGCGGATTTTATATGTAAGCATATTTAAATATATATCGCGGATTTTTCGCTGCTTTGCGGGTTTCTGCGGACAATGGGTCTTTTAATTTCTGGTACATGCTTCCTCAGTTGGTTTGCCCAGTTGATTTCATACAAGGGACGCTATTGGCAGATGGCTGAGAAGCTACCCAACTTACTTTCTCTCTCTCTCTCTTGCGCTGACGTAGGGGGGTGTGAGCAGGGGGGCTGTTCACACACCTAGACGATACGGACGCTCGTCTGAAAATGCTGAAAGATTATCTTCACGTTGCTATCTTTTGTGCAGCTGCAGCTGCTTCCTGAAACGACATGCTGAACGGTGCTTCGCATACTTAAAAGCACGAAGGGCACGTATTGATTTTTTTATCTGTCTCTCTCTGCTCCTGACGGAGGGGGTGTGAGCTGCCGCCTTCAACAGCATTGTGCCGCGGTGCTTCGCATACTTAAAAGCCAAACAGCACTATTGATTTGTTTGCTCCTTTGAAGAGGAAGATATGTTTGCATTCTTTTAATTGTGAGACTGAACTGTCATCTCTGTCTTGTCATGGAGAACAGTTTAAACTTTTGAAAAAGAGACAAATGTTTGTTTGCAGTGTTTGAATAACGTTCCTGTCTCTCTACAACCTCCTGTGTTTCTGCGCAAATCTGTGACCCAAGCCTGACAATATAAAAATAACCATATAAACATATGGTTTCTACTTTGCGGATTTTCTTATTTCGCGGGTGGCTCTGGAACGCAACCCCCGCGATGGAGGAGGGATTACTGTATTTCAAAACTTCCGTCTAAGCAGAGAGAGGCCTGATGCTGTATGATCTGCCATTTTCTTGACTTACTTCAGGTGAGCTATCAATTTAAAAATGGTGATATCTGAAAAGAGCTTAGAAATGGCCCATTGAGGAAGGGCTTATAAGCCCCCCTGTTGATAGTTTTGAAGAGAGCTTCAGGTAACATGCAGTTAAAGGAGATTCTGGTGGACTATATTGACTTTGAGGTTTCTCACCTTGACCATTATTAACAGAGGTTTATAATTAAAAGAAACCATTTCAAACTAATTTATCTCAGTAAATGCTAAACAGCAATGTGCTTTGCATGAAATGTGGAGAACAGCATGAAAATTTTTGGTGCTACCTACTATATGTGTGTGTGCAAGCTAGTGAACAGTAGGATATCAACATTTGTAACTTTAGGTGAACAATACGGGAGTGGTTACTTGAAATCCAGATCTAACACTAATAGATTGTTTCATGATGGAATATGTGAAAAAAAACCCATATGAATGGGAATAGTTGTGGCTTTAGCAACCATTACATTAGATATGAGTCATAGGACAGGGCACTTAAAGAAAAACTGATTTTATTACTCTAGCTGTATAAATGGTATTTCCAACAAAATACACTGAATAAAGAAAACCTTTAACATTGAAAACTTTACCCATTTATGATGGCTTCACTCATTACTGATCGTCTTTTATATACAATTTGCATAAGCTGTACATTGATACCTGTACTTTTCTAATTTAAAACTTCTTTCATAAATGACATATTTTAAACTAGAGAATATTACATTACATTTTTGTCATTAATGTTGATTTAAATTCACTAAAAACTGCACAGACACTTACCACAATACACTGGGACAGATAATTAAAAACAGAGGCTTTTAGCTGGAATGCTTCACCACGGACCACTGAGTAGGGTAAAGTCAGCTCTACAAAGAAAGGCTGGAAAGCTGTCAGTCCAATGGGATGTGCCAAACCAAATCCTTCAGGAGAAGTGCAAAATGCATCGGCCTGCCACTCGGTGATGGTATCAGGAACAGTCTGGGGAAGGTCGATTACACCTGTCTCGCTGTAATTATAAAAAAAAAACAAAGAGTGCTGCAGTTTAAATTTGCACATATAGGACTCATTTCAAGTTTTGGTATGTTAATGGAAACATTAGGGTAACACATTAGTTTAGGTCCTGCATACATGCTTTTATTAGTTATTTACAATTATATAACAAGATGTTAACACACACTTCTTTGGGTATTCATAACACTTGCAAAGCACCAGTAAAGTGATTCTTCATCTCTGTAATGTGGTCTACTACCAAAACTTAACTTTAGAGTGGTCTGAGGTGGATTAACTGCGGTGGCTTAACATTTCTCTTAATATTACATATTTACTATAAGACCTGTGAATCCTTCTTATTAACAAATAAGTTTACCATCATGTCAATATGACACACTACAGAAAGGCGAATAACTTAACGACTCATGTTTTATAAGTGTTAAGAAGACCAAACAAAGCCTTCATTGAGGTCTTGTTACATAAGAAGAAATGAGTAACAGATGAATTTTTGAAGTACCTAAAATAAAGTGCTACCAACATTAATTGTCACTATTAGAGAAAATATATTATTACATTCTTAATGAATCCATATCTCTTAATTTTACATAAAGCCTATTATATTAAATGCAATCATATCATTACGATGCCATATAAAACAAGTGACAACATTTCAAGGAGAGATTTAATTTCAAGTTTAACTCCTTTTACCTGTAAGTTACAATGCTACAATGACACATTTCAAAGTTTAGGCTGTGTTCAAGTGTTATTGGAGGTATGGGCAATAGATACTAGCAGCCAAATTTGAAAGAAAGTTTATGACCTGATTTTGTGCAATTGTCATGTACAGTAAACTAGACATCTGACTTGATTATATTATATAAATAAAAATCAAATCAGTATAAACAGAAATTTTGGGTTGTATTATTCAATGAGGTCCTGCGGTGGGTTGGCACCCTGCCCGGGATTGGTTCCTGCCTTGTGCCCTGTGTTGGCTTGGATTGGCTCTAGCAGACCCCCGTGACCCTGTGCTCGGATTCAGCGGGTTGGAAAATGGATGGATGGGTGGATTATTCAATGAGAGAAAGAAATAGGAAGATGTCATATCATAATTGGTTAATAGATAAACACCATTATATCAAAGAGAAAAACAGCAAAATCAGAAATGAAGTGAAGCTGCAAGAGAAGGACAATATCCACTGAACCACAAAGAGATTTTAATATGTTGTGCTTAGCTAATAAAATGTAATTGAATCGATTGTGTATAAAAAGTAGCAGATAAGTGCATGTGGCATCTATGATGAGGGCTTGTAGTGATAGTTGGGTGACAATACCCTTGTATCATTTTACAAAGTAAGAGTAATCACACAAATGTATCATAAAAGCATGACAGAAAGAGAACATGAGATATTAAAATATGGGAAATAGCAGATGGTTGCAATTTCTATTACTAATCCTTCCTGCAGGCAATTCGCTTTAGATGTAAGAATATTATGTAGTTCTTCAATTATGATCTATTCTTAAAATGCTTTAGTTTTTTGTGCTATGTCCTTGATGGATAACTAGGGCATGATTAACATTTGCACTCCAGAATATCTTTCAGTAATTATTTGTAGATGTGAATTCTGTTGAACCTGAAAATATTAATAGTGGGCATTATTTTTATTCTTTTTTTATTTTTAAAGTTTTAGACTTTTGTGTATTTTAGACAACTATACATATTAATAGGCACTCCCCTTTTTATAAAGTTTAAAGTATTGTGATGGATGCATTCCATGAATGAAGATTTCTACTGTAATACAGGTTGGTCTTGGCTTACAGTAGTCTGTTTCAACAGATTTAAACAAGAACATAAACTCCAACATTTTTCTTTGATGGAATTTAAATAATTTTCATCTAACGATTCTATTTTTACTGATGAATTAAGTGAACTAATTTTGATGAGAATGTATCATTTATCATTAACACTGGGGTATAGTACATTACATTGCCACTTTTGTGTTTTTGTCAGCAAATATAAACCACAGCATTTGCAGCTGCACAATAAGATGCTTCACATGTAAGCAATAAAACATGCTGCTTGTATTCCATGGCATCGTACATACGTATCTGTATCAAGGAGGGAGTGCAAGCTCCCTCAGATTTCTGTTCCCAGCTCTCTGACTGTCTGCAGGAAGTTAAATCAATGCTGTCTGCTAATTTTCTTAAATAGTGATAAAACCTGAGGTTCTTCTGGTGGGAACTAAATCTGTTTTAGATAAATGTAATAATACTTCATTGACTATTGATAATTCTTTAATCTTTTCTTCCTCCCAGGTTAAGGGCTTAGGTGTTATGCTCAATAGTACCTTAAAATTCGAGGCACATATTAATAATGTCACTCAGTCTGCATATTTCCATTTACGTAATATCGGCTATTTACGGCCGTTTCTTTCAGCTACCAGCACTGCTATTCTTCTTCATGCTCTGGTTTCATCTCGTATTGATTATTGTAATTCTATCCTTTCTGGTTTTCCTCACAAACAAATTGGTTCAGAATGCTGCAGCTCATATTTTTACAAGAACCCCTTCCGTAAAACACATTACTCCTGTACTTCAACAGCTTTACTAGCTCCCTATTAAATATCACATTGATTTAAAGACTGCTTATTACTTACAAAACCCTTCATAATTTGGCACCTCCTTATCTTTCCGATCTTCTTCACATCTCCATTCCTTCTTGAATCCATAGATCTTCTTCCTCTATCAATCTTATTATACATCCTGCTCGCTTGACTACCGTGGGGTTTAGAGCTTTTAGTCAAGTGGCCCCTTGCCTCTGGAACGCTCTCCCACAAGACATTTATAATATCGACTATTTTCCTACCTTTAAATCTCATCTTAAAACACATCTTTTTAAGCTGTCTTATTCTGTCTGATAATTTTAGCTGATAAATTTAAATTCAATTTTATTATTGTATTTATCCTGGTTTAGCCATTGTGAATGAGAACTGACACTCTGGGTGATACAATCATCAATAATAGATTTTTCTACAATCATTCTGCCTTTTTTCAACACAAGAAGGATATTAAAGAGTAAGGTTGACATACTGGGCATAGTCATGGTTCAAAGTTAGTTTAAATTAGTTTAAATTGTGTATTATTTGTGATTTAAAGTATAGTGATATTACCTATCATTTTATTCATAAGTCTGAAATATCTTGAACATTATGAATATTTGCAGATTTCACCTTAAATGGATGTTTTTCAATGCAAGTTCGCAATTAATGCATATTCAAAATTCAGGCTATCAATGTCCTCAGTAATGGAACTCATTTGTAATCCGAGACCAATCTGTACTTTGCTTCTAATCCAGATTATACTGTTTGTTGCAGATGATCACAAAAATTTTAAAGGCAGTTATAATTTCACTAAGATATTAGATGATTCTTGGTTGTCATCTCCAAAGTTCACCGTTCAAGTCTTACTTACAGTATGTTTTCTTTTATAGAATTGCGTGAATAGTCTTATTACACTGCAGCTCCATAACAGCTGTTAGTTAGGCTTCTTATTTTTAGAATAAGTCACTGTGCTATACATTGGCTCCATCCTCTACCATTCTTCCTTTAGGAAAATGTTAATTATTTTTGTGAAGTTGTACTTATGTGTACTATATGTGCAGAAAGAAGTAGGTTAATTGGCACAGTGTTAAGTGAGTGTGTGAACACAAGTGTAACATGTTGTGAGCGTGTGTCTTATTAGGGATCAATTTCTGTCTAGTGCCTTTTACTGTTAGGTCAGACTTCATTTTGTCCTAGTCCTATAATGGGTTAAGTAGATTTAGTAAAGGAATATGTGGTTGTGTTATAGTTTTAGTAAGGATAACAAGCCAACAATTGATTCTGGTAAAAAGACCAGGAAGTGATATTCAAAATAAACAAACTGGGATTTAGCAAAAATGTAGTTAGTTAACACGCCAAGGTAAGAAAACCTACATGTAATGAGAAAAACTGTCAAATTCTTTTAATATGTACAGTACATCAAACTCATGGTCAGAAAATAAAGCCTAAGGTACAAAACCGAAAGACAGGAAGAATTTCAAGATGGATTGCAAAGCAAATATTTTAAACAGTATAGCAAAACAGAAATTAGAAAGTGCAAAAGCCCAAAGCTAGTGTCTCAAAACTAGTGGTACAAAAACTATCATCTCAAAACTGGAATTCCTAATTGGTTGGACCTTGCAGTTTGGCTACATCATAAGTCACACTTGATGTCTCAAAAGTCCAGATAGAATAAGTAAATTATTATTATTATTATTTTAGACTTTCTAATTAAAAATGTATTTCAATAAGTCAGAAGTAGAACAATGTTTTCCTAATGATCATAAGATAAAATTTCCATTCAAAATTTGCTCCCTTTTGGCTTTACTAACCCGACTGAAATCAGATTCCAAATCCATGTCTCTGGAAAGAATTTACGGACAGTTTCTTTTGCTGAGTCAGGTTGGGGGGCAGCAAGAATTTGTTTGGCCATATTTACTGTAATTTAAAAAAATTGACAGAACAAAACAATACAATAAAAACAATCTCTCTTTGATAGATTTAGTACCATTAGAAATCTGCATCATTTCAAGATACTTAAGAGAACAATAAAAATTGCAATGTACAAACTAATAAGGTCAGTACAAAAAATAAGTTTAGTGCCTGGGTGAGAGCTACTGCTCTTTCATGGCTCCTGAGCCTTAGGTTCAATTCCTACCTCAGTATTTTCATATTGTAAGTTAACATGGGTTTTAAACATTTTTCCAGGTAACTAAAAGTTACCAAAAAAGACACAGGTTGGTTGATTAGTTTCAACCAATACTAAAGTATTCTAAATCTTAATATTTGAATTTTGAGATTGGACCCCTGTTATTGTCTACAGTCCTGGGGCCTCATGCATAATGCCGTGTCTAGAATTCACATTAAAACATGGTGTATGGACAAAAGCGGAAATGATTGTATGCACAAAAAAATCCAGATGTATAAATCTGTGTGTACACCAACTTCCATGTTCTTCCACTACATAAATCCCAGTCAGCATAAAAAGTAACACACATGCACGCGCCTGCTGCCACTCCCCAGCTCCACCCAGAATTACGCTTTTTTGAATATGCAATCAATATAAATAGCCCTTAAGCTCAGCGTTCTGTGAAAAGGCAATGGCAAAAGCACAGGGAAAATAGAAGAATTTCAGCAAATACCAAGTGGAGGCAAGGAAAAACATACTATTTGTTGGTTTAAAAAGTGGTATAAACAACAAAAGGAAGTTGATCGAGTGGCATAGAGTGTCAGAGAAACTTGAAAACTCAAGTTCACAAAGTCGCACAGTGCCCGAAATAAAAAAAGAAGTTGTCATATATCAAAGTTGCCGTGAAAAGGTTTCGTCATATGAAAGCTTATTAGGGTACAGAGAAAAGAAAAAGAAATAGGGACACAGTGGGAAAAAAGCTTGTAATATCAACTTAAATCTCGAAATGTCCACTTTAATCATGCAATTATTTTGTCATTAAAGTAGAGCATCATAAACGTCATCTTAAAATAGTTCAATTTACTAGTTTCTCAAATCCCATCGTAACTAAAGTAGCACTTTAAATGCTTTGTTTTGTATGCGTTTCTTCTATTTGCTCTATGTGTGTGAATCACTACGTGCTTCTTAAATGGGCTTTCTCTTCCTCCCAAAAGGACACAAAATCTATTACAGTCATGATATTACAGTTCACTGAATAATTTAAATACTGAGATGTATACTTGATATCATTTCAGTATTCATATCAAATTAATTAAAGCATGCATTAAACAGGGGAACACAGTGGCGCAGTAATAGTGACGAACTGGCGCCCCATCCAGAGATTGTTCCTGCCTCACGCAAGATGCTTGCTGCGATGAATTAATTTATTGCAGCAGTACTGTCTCTTTCAAACGTACTAACCCCCAATTCCTGTCCTTCCTTTTCTTTCTCCAAGTACCAAATCGCCACACAATCAGCTCAGTAATAGACGTTAAGCCATCTGTAAGTTTAGAACGCCGATTCTTCAAAACATTTAAGGAACATTGAAATATCTTCGTAGTACATGTTTAACACTAGAATTACCAGAGCCTACGAAAAAACTCGTAGATCCGGCCCACCTTAAATCGCTTCTTAAATCCGTTCACACCTCTCCGCCAGCATCCTTTGTCCTCTAAATGTGCTGATAAAAGACAAGCTGCCAGCAGCCAGCTATTCCATCCCCCCACCGACTTAGAACGTGCGCAAAGTTTTCCCAGCTCATGCCTTGATTGATTATCTGGGAGTGAAGTGGAGTTTTAGACTGGAAATAATAGATCGTTATTTGGAACACACGCATTTCATGCGTGTTCCGTTTCTACAGTAATCTGTGTAAACACATTGTTAAAACAGAAACTTTTTCATATTTTAGTAATAAATGTTACAAAATGTAGGCATAAACTATAGGATGTGTAAAGCCCGAGTTCCAAAGATCAAATAAACACTTTCACAAAAACTTCAAAGCAGTTATAACAGTTTCCGTGGGGTAGCGCGCTAAGTTTTGCTTCTTAGATCACAGCTGCTTTGCCGTGCCTCACAGACCTCAGTTCGATTCCCCGCTGGGGATAAAGTGTTGCTTTTTTTTTTCTTTTTAACCTCAAACGGACATAAAATTTATAAATTGGTATGCGCTGTCAGTTAATGAGGTCGTTATATTTTCATATGGGATGCTCCTTTTAAAATATTTTTTTAACAATTGTTCATGTTAATTGCAGTCTCAACTGTCCCTAAAACTGTTATTTTTAAGATCCATAACACACAGACGGACAGAGCACTGCGTAATAGAGAGACAGACAGTCAGAGATATATAAATAAACAGGGAAGGCACATGTACTGAAAGAAAAAAAACATCAACATGTGCGTTGTTCCTGCTGCACTGAATAAGCTCACGTGCTCTAACATCACCCCTCCCTTGAATCTGACTCTCTAAGTAACAGCACAAGTACAGACGCAAACGAAGTGCATGTGTGTACTGTATAATATTAACAAAAAGAGTAGCTTACTACTGAAAACGGCAAATATAGGAGTGAGTAGGGATGGAACCGGACACTCTTGATTACACTTCGTTTCCGTCTGTACTTGTGCTGTTACTTAGAGAGTCAGATGGGGGGAGGGGTGATGTTAGAGCACGTGAGCTTATTCAGTGCAGCAGGGACAACGCACATATTGATGTTTTTTTTCTTTCAGTACATGTGCCTTCCCTGTTTATTTATATGTCTCTGCCTGTCTGTCTCTCTATTACGCAGTGCTTTGTCTGTCTGTGTGTTATGGATCTTAAAAATAACAGTTTTAGGGATAGTTGAGACTGCAATTAACATGAACAATTGTTAAAAAATATTTTAAAAGGAGCATCCCACATGAAAATATAACGATCTCATTAACTGACAGTGCATACCAATTTATAAATTTTATGTCTGTTTGAGGTTAAAAAGAAAAAAAAAAAAGCAACACTTTATCCCCAGCGGGGAATCGAACTGAGGTCTGTGAGGCATGGCAAAGCAGCTGTGCTCTAAGAAGCAAAACTTAGCGTGTTACACCACAGAAACTGTTGTATCTTCGTTGAAGTTTTTGTGAAAGTGTTTATTTGATCTTTGGAACTCGGGCTTTACACATTCTATAATTTACGCCTACATTTTGTAACATTTATTACTATAATATGAAAAAGTTTCTGTTTTAAAAATGTGTTTACACAGATTACTGTAGAAACGGAACACGCATGAAATGCGTGTGTTCCAAATAACGATCTTTTATTTCCCGTCTAAAACTCCACTTCACTCCCAGATAATCAATCAAGGCATGAGCTGGGAAAACTTCGCGCACGTTCTAAGTCGGTGGGGGGATGGAATAGCTGGCTGCTGGCAGCTTGTCTTTTATCAGCACATTTAGAGGACAAAGGATTCTGGTGGAGAGGTGTGAACGGATTTAAGAAGCGATTTAAGGTGGGCCGGATCTACGAGTTTTTTCGTAGGCTCTGGTAATTCTAGTGTTAATTATTCTATCCATCTATCCTTCCAGTGTCATGTCAGCCCCAACAAGAATACAGCGTGAGGCAGGAACAAGCCCTGAACGGGGCACCAGCTCCTTGCTAGCGCTGTAACACCATGTCCTCACATGTTTACTTATTAAAAATATAGATTATTTAAATGATATTAACATTTTATCTGTATAATGTAATAAACATATTTTGCTGCATTTCATCTTAAAAATGATATCGTCATCATATGTAAATACACGCTTGATAAAGTGGCGCAGGTTGTACAATATTATAACTGTATCGCAAGTTTACAGTGAGTTAATTGCACTTATAAGTACAAACAGTTCTACAAGGAGCACTTGATGGACTGATTGATTGCGTTTATAGTTCTTGGGGTGAAACTGTTTCTGAACCGCCAGGTCAGCACAGGAAAGGTTCTTAAGCATTTGCCGTATGAGAGCAGTTCAAATAGGCAGCATGGCTGAGGCAGCGTGTGCTTGATGCTGTATACCGATAATTCTCTTTCCGATCAGCTGTTGTAGAGCTGTGATTCCACACTCAGATACGGTAATATAAATACTCTGAGTGGTGCAGTGAGAGTAATATGGAAAAAGATGATCCGCTGTGGCAACCCCTAACGGGAGCAGCTGAAATAGGAAGAAGAAGGTGCAGTGAGAGTAACAACGCTAAAGCAGCTATGGTATTTGGAATAGTTTGCCCATTCCGTGGACCATTATATTGTTACAGGTTAATTACAATCAGATGCCTTAAACTAATAAACAATATGCGGTAAATTTCAGTGTATATGATAAAGCCGTGTCAGTGATATATATCTAAAAAAGAAAGGGAATCCACACTGGAACAAAAGCACTGCTTTGACGCTGGGTGCCACCAGTTTGCAAAACCAAGCGGAGAACTTGCATATGCCAGGGTTTGAGCTAGCGTGAAAATGTGCGTGGCTTTACGCCAAGTATAGGTTTTATACATCTTGATTTGAGCTTGGAAACGGGAGTATGCAACATTTTTGTGCATACGCACCGTTTATACAGTACTTGAGGCCCCTGGAATCTGAAACTAGTAGTCAAATAAAATATTATGTCAAACTGTTCGATTCTCTGAATGTTTATATTTCTATTAATTTTCCATTTTCTTCTCCATTTCATCAAATTAACAAATGTGAAACTATACGCATTCATTTTAAAAATGTTATAACATACAACGAGGAGAACTGTTCACTGATAATGAAAACAGTACATGTGACAAACAGGTGACTGGGTTGTTTTCATCAGAATAGGTCAGTAACTTTAAGCCCAGACTCTGCAAAGGAAGGAAAAGAAAAAATATATGTTAAACTAGTTCAGTTACTGTAGCAGTTATACAATACTCTTCTCTGAACACAGGCTAGAGTTCTTACATATAAAACAGTAGTGGAGGTTTGGCATACAAATTCTGTTGTGGCCATACCTGAATATTCATTTATGTGTGCAGACTTCTCTAATGTTAACATTACCTTGCTAACTAATAAAAGCTTTCTGACTTTCGCTTATTACTAGAGAGACATGAGACAAGTAAACTCACAGTTCATGTCCCAAGAAAATCAAACAATGGGATGTTGTCCCTGTTCTGTTTCAATTGACATTAAATCATTGTGATACGCGTATGAGAAAGTTACATACAGATTTTTTTTTACCTTACTTTGTAAAAATTATGACTTTACAACTTCCTTTCAGCTTACTTTACCAGAACAATGTTAAACAGGAAGGTTACTCTCCTGTTTCCTGTGTTTTAATAAGACTTAAACCAACACCAATTTTTTAAAATAACTTAAAAACAGGACATGTGAATTCAGCATTTAGCTATTTTGTTCTTTTTAGACTTGTGGGCCAGTAACGTAACTAAATGTGTCATATTTGGCTACAAAAATAATGTATATTTCACAAGATTGTTCAGAGTTGCTGAATTCTCACAGGAGAAAGACTTCCATTTCTTAAGCAGTAGTGATGAGCAAACCCCACAGAGTTTGCTTTGTCCTGAGTTTGGCAAAATAATGGAAATGCTTGGGAACTTTGCCCAAACTGTGTGCAGTGCTTTAAAGTCAATGAGGAAGTTGGAGCTGAACTACGTCTGAGTGGATTATAATGGTGTAATGGTCATTTAAGTGACCCTGATTGCTAGGGAAGAATCTGCCAGCTATGTTGGACTGATTATTATTCTGATCACTATATCACTTTCTTTCAATCAACAAAAAAAGACACAAAAAGAAATACCGTAAACAAAATACAACAAATAGCCATAAACTACCAATAAGTACATAAAATATAGATCATTACGCTGACAGCTTTTTTACAGTAGTAAAAAAAGTGTTAGTTTTTTAATTTAATAAAAAATAAGGAAAGGTGGAGCTATTACACATAAAAAATAAAGATAATTTTGTTCTTACCTTAAAAATGCTAAAAATATTTTCTGAATGACGTTTAAAATAATGTTTTGAAAGCTTCCGTAGAGGGCGCCGAAAACGGTTAAAACAGAGATATGGTTCATAGTCATCTACTTTATGACTGTAGCCATTCATTTTCTGAACAGGGATCCGATTATAAATCTGGGAATCAAGTCAAACAGGAACCTTGTGAGCAACATAAGTGCTGACAATGATATAAGAAAGACCTAATGGATTATAGGTTTTAACAGAGGCATAAATCAGTTAGGAAAAAGCTTTTAATATACATAAAGTACCATAAAAAGTAATGTAATTCTTTTCTGAATATCTGCATTATTGCACTTTTTACAATACATTTCGGTAAATATTTCCACAACTTAAAATAGTATAATAAGCACAGAGTGAGAGAAAAGAATATTTTAGAATGTTTTCTTCTTTCATTATCTATTGGCTTTTAAGTACAAACGCTCTAGCAGCACATCCTTCCACAACAAAAAGAAATTTCTCAGTACTGCAAGAAAAATGCCATTGATTGTTAATTCAATTTATTTACAAAGTTGTATGGTGCTATTCTCTGGAAACGATCTTAGAGAGCTAGATTTGGAAAGATTAATAAAGTAATTTCAAAGGCTTTAGGACTCTACCAAACTGTAGTTTGTGTCATTGTAACAGAATAACAAGAAATTGCAAAGAGTTGTTCTTTTCCTTCTATTTTTTTATTCTTATTTATTTTTTAACTGTTATCTACTTGCTAGTATGTGGCAACAGTAGGTTTTTCTCCATTGTTCAATGGTCGACTAAGATGCCATGCATTAATACAAGCAGGAGGTATGCCTGATGTTTGCATGCAAGTGTGTGGGGTTATGATGGGCACAATGACTTCCTTTACAATGATCCTCTACTCTGACACCCTGCAGTGTTGTTTTCTGAGCCTACTGCTGTAACGATTATTCAGTTTAGTTTAACTGATGACTGGTATCATCCCAGTGTAAGTTTGTCTCCCTGCAATGGATTGTCAGTTTCTTCTACCAAACACTGCTGAGATGGGATTTCAGCCCCATGTGACTCTGAATTAGGACATGTTTGTTCAGAAAAATGAATGGCTGTAAAATTAGTTTACTGCTTAATGAATAAATAAACTTAAGTTCAATTTACTTTCAATAAACTATATACTGCAATTAAGTGTTTACTTCTGGTCTAGACATGAAACCATCCAATAAATAATGACAGAACAATACTTTACACAGTACATCGGCCAAAAGAGACAGCAATGATGAAAAACAACAGCAATAAGTATGTAATGATACATTAAATAAACATGCAACAAAAATTATTAAAAAACAGGCACTGTATATTAAGTAAAAAAAAGCGCAATATACACGTAACTAGACAAGTAATAGCAAGACAATATGTATAACTAAGCTGCAAAAGACTCATTAATTAGGTCTGTGATAATTTCCTGTTAGGGTGGCACAGTGGCGCAGTGGTAGCGCTGCTGCCTCAGAGTTAGAAGAACCAGGTTCACTTCCCGGGTCCTCCCTGCGTGGAGTTTGCATGTTCTCCCCACGTCTGCGTGGGTTTGCTCCGGTTTCCTCCCACAGTCCAAAGACATGCAGGTTAGGTGGATTGGTGATTCTAGATTGTGCTTGATGTGCGTGCGCCCTGCCCAGGATTGGCTCCAGCAGACCCCCGTGACCCTGTAGTTAGGATATACCAGGTTGGATAATGGATGGATGGATAATTTTCTGTATTGTGCAGCATTTGCAAAATTTTCTTTCAATTTCCAAAGATTATTGCAACTTCCATAGACTGTAATTAATAATCGACATACCACATCTGCAGTCAGCTCATGGCTGGAATCCATTAACAAAACACTTTTATCAACAGAGCGAACAGAACAAAACGATCCTGGCTTAGCTTGCAGGTGCAGATTAGTGTCACCACCAGGAAGCACACGGGGCGAAGAGAACCTCAGTTCTACCTGCATATCAAATAGAATTTAGTCAGTAAGCAGCATAACACAAGAAATGTAGCATTTAGCAAGCAAAAATTATATTTTAAAATAAAAGAGATATTTTTAGAAGTGATGGTCTTAAAAAGTTTGCAGCTCTTGCTAATTTGCCTATTTGGGTCAACCTAAAGCTGAAAAAACACTGGTTTATTTAAAACTACTATTGCAGCAGATACAGCACATGTGGCATATAGAGCCCCTAAAAAACAATTCACAGTACAAATTCTAGCAATATGGCATTGCATTTTGTCCATCTCATGAGTACTACATGTGCATTTAAAATAAATCTGGTTTAGTTTTCAATTAAGTCATATTTAACATAAGACAGAGTTAATTATTTTTATTACATTACAAGTTATGGATAATATTACAGTGTGTAAAGTTTACAATTTCTTTAAATGCAGTAAACCTTTCACACATGACATCTTCAAATAGTTTCTGAAGTAAGGTGACTTAATCTTTCTGTCTCAGCCACTCTCTGGTAATAATTTATTACTTAATTGCTGATTTTAAAATACTGGTCATGCACAGGCTGCTTTCCAGAACCTTGTGCATTATAGGAGTCCTAAAATTAATGAAATGTGTAAAGACATATTTGATTGAGTCCTCTTTAACCACTATGGACATCCCTGGGATTGATCATTCACAGCTGAATGAGTGATTTTGCTCAAACAGTAAACTATGATGCCATATCTAAATGCATGTTGCGTCACAAGAGTGCTAGGCAACCTTCAAAGATGTTGTCCACTAAGTCAACAGGAAGCAAGGCACATTTATCAGAAACAGATAAATCCTTACAGAATTTCAATCGGTTCATAAGTGACAACAGTTAAAATCTAAGATGTATCTGACGGAGCTCAACAGTGGTGCACAGAAGTCACAATGAAACCAAATTACATATGGTCTGATGTCAGTTATGATGAGCTGTTGGTTTTCTTTGCACTTGATAATAATTATATTAAGTCATTATTCAAAAGCCTGAAATTGAAATGTGCTGCTCAACTTAAGCTTTACTTGAAATGTCTGAATAACAGTAGACAACAAACTTACCTGTCACATTGCACAGAAGTGAGAAATCCTTTTTGAAAATAAAAGTGTTCTTTGATGCCCTCATAGATTCTCTACAGCTTACATAACTAAGCAGAATGTTACTGTTGACAGATCACTTAGGCTGTGGAAAGGCTGTTTGGCAGTGAAGCAAAATGTACCCTACTAAATTAAGTATCTCTGCTGAACAGTAGGTGAAGTTAACGGTAGCTTGACAAAAAAGCCTAGAGACTTAAAACTGGTGAACTACTAAGACTGCTAAGGTGTTTTATATTTTTAATTTACTAGGGGGTTTGCCCCCTGCTCGATTCGCTTGCCAACCTCCGGGCAGCCGCTACACACTAGTCAATTCGGTTGTGTATGAGGAAGCAGATGAACAAATTTAAACAGGTTGTTGTTTCATGGGAATTGTAACATATGCATAATAGAACTAACTATTTTACATTACATTGAGTAATTAAGCATGGTAAAAATTAGTAAAACATAACAAATTGAAAGAAAATTACGTTTGATGTTGTGTAAGAGGTTTTCGTTGTATTATACATTTTCATTCTGTTTGGCTTTGAAATTAACACGCAAATACTTTTTAAACTTACACATTTACTGTAAAACTTCAGTAAAAAAATATTTGGAATTAACTTTTTTCAATATCGCATTGAATTTCGATTCTGTGTTTGGACTTACATCATGACAACGCAACGAATAACTGCCTGTAAGTGAATATCGTTTCTTTCTCTCTAATAAATAAACCAACTTTTTTGAATGTTTGTCCCTGTGATTTGTTAATTGTCATAGCAAAAGCTATTCTAACGGGAAACTGTAAACGTTATTATATGAATGGCATATCAAGATCTCCTTTGGTGTCTACACATTTCTTCTGTTGATAACCCTTTGGGATAAAATTCTTCAATAAGATTCGGACATAATAAGTCTTCTTTTATTGGGAACATAAAGTGAGGAAAACATAAAAATTTATAAGAGCTGAGAGGGCAGGAACTGTGTCTGACAAAAGCATTCACACGAATGAGAGGTGAGAGCACTGTGACCATGGGCTGTTAACCAGAAATGGTTGAGAAGAGGGTGGGACCCCCTCTACCAACTTGAAAAAATCTCTTGGCAATAGTCTCGTCTTCTCTCAAAATTTTCTTTTATAATAGAGAGATTTATACAATGCTTTTCTGTATAATCTCTATATACTGTATGTATTCAATAATTTTTTTTCTGAGTTTCACCTTCACAGAAAAAAATATCTAATAATGTGAAAATGATTATGTGTCAGAATTTTTTAAAATGTTTTTCCCTCACTTTCTCTTCTCTCTTTTACTTTTTCTCAAAACAGAGAGATGAAGGATAATCTCTTTATGATTTAACATTAGACATTGCTCTGTATGAGGGATTACTTGCTGTTCTTGTTTTGTGCTCTTTTCCCTATCCAGACTTTTAACACTGAATTATATCTCTCTCTCTTTCTCTGTAATTTATAATTTCAGATGATGTTTGTGTTTTCTGTGACATCCACATTCCTACTGCATACTCTAGATCTCTGTTCACACACGTAATATCTTCCCCCAATTAATAAAGATTTTCTCTCTAAAATCAAAACACAGTTTTTTAGCTAAATTGGTTTGTCTAAGGGATTCCTTTTAGACAATAAGGGCATTTTTGAGTATGAGTTTACCCCATAATGAAAGGGCACACTATCTAGGGGTGATTGCTTTGTTCATTGCAATTGAGTTTGACACAGTTACCACATAACTCTAACTTGGGCTACACAGATGGGTGTATTTTATTCTAGTAAAAAGAACATCTATGAATAAAACAAACATTAAAAAACATAAAAAACACATAATATTCTCAAATCCTGCTTATTCAGCTGTGGCAGGACTGGAAAGCCAATATCCAAGGCAGATATTAAAAAAAAGCTATTCACAAAAAAATACTAAAACAATAATTTTGTTCACTTGGTCTTTTTTTAGGCATACACTTTTCAAATCAAATTTCAATTAAAACATTTCTTCAAAAGAGTTGTCAATATTTTTATAGAACCTTTTAAGACTAGAATTACCAAAGACTAATAAATAAATAAAAAATCATAATCCTGGCCCACCTTAAATCCGTTCGCACCCCTCTGTCAGCGAGCCTGCTATCCCATTCCCCCACCAACGCAGATAGTTCTCTCAGCTCAAGGCTGTTTATCTGCGTATGAGTTTCTGGGAGTTGTATAGGGTAAATAATATATCGTTATTTGGAATACATGCATTTCACTTGTGTTCAGTGTCTACAGCAATCTATGTAAACACAGAAACGTTTTAACAATGTAGCTAGAACTTTCTGCCCTTTCTAACCCCCCACCCCCCTCCCCCTTGGTGGGGGGATGGGATAGCAGACTGCTTGCTGCTTGTATTGATTGACACATTTACACAACAAAAGACGCTGACTGAGAGGTTCGAACAAATTTAAGGTGGGCAGGGATTACAAGTTATTTCATAGGCTTTGATAATTCTAGTGTTAAAGCAGACTCATTTCATAACCATTTTAAATCCTGTTTAAAATAAGGCATTTCTTCAAAACAGTTGTCAATATTTTTATAGCACTTTTTAATGCAGACTCATTTCATAACCATTTAAATGGATTTTAAGCTTAACATCTGTATTTTTTACTTTCTTTGCGTGACTCTTGTTCTTTATAAATTGGGACAAAATTTTTGTAAATATTACCTAATTTGGCATGAGATATTTTTGTTCACATAAAAGCCACCCACTGTTTTAAAGTAAAAAAAATAAAATTAGCTAGAGGTTTTAATCTGAGAGCTTTAAATATTGTCAGAAATTGGATGGTTCCACTAGGTATACAGGAAATGGGTGTGGTTAGAACTGTAAAAAACAAAACGAATCATGACTCCTACCTGACCCCAGCCAGTAAATCAACTGTACAAACCAACAGCCAGTTGTCTCTAGATACAGAAGGGATTAACAGCTAATCACATCAGTGGTTACACTTCAGGCAGTGTATAAGTTCACACTTCACAATATTTTCAGAATCAAGGCACTTGTGTTTTTCCATTTCAGACCTGAACTCTTCTTTTATCTTAATTTTACAATGACATAGTGGGCAGCGTTGATATCCAATTTCATAGATCAGACCAATGTCAGGGAGCTCGCAAAACAACTGGAAGGGCAGGTATAGTTGTTCCAGCTACATTTATCCAACCAAAATACTATCCATACTGAAATAATGGCAAGAAGAGAGACTCAAAGCACACCCCAAAACGTTAAGCGGTTTCTGTGGTAAGAAATGCCTTTGTGTGGCAGTAACTGTCAACTACCAACACTGTTGAGACATTACTATTTATAAATGCACAAGAAAGTGCTTTGTGGAAGATTCTATTAACTTATAACAAGGCAAAAATTATGTTTCAATAAATAGTAAACAATATGCCATGAAGTGTCACTATCCACAACAAAACACACATTGATGTGCTTTAACATGCACTTACCTTGTTCTTAAAACACTTTGTAACTTTAAAATCGTTACTATCTGCAATCATCTCTCCACTTGGCAAAATGGCATAAATGACAACTTGAGCATATGGTGAGACATTGGAAGTGACAGGAAATGTGAAATCAAAGGATCCTTCTAATGACGCAACATCAGTCCAGTCATCGAAACATACAAAAGAATATTAGAAAATTATAAATAAATTAAGCAAGTTCTGAAATTTAAATTTTACTTTTTTGAGTATTATTACTTCATTGTTTCTGGTAATTTGCTAGATCCCTGTAAAATACACTGATACATGCTTTTTGCAATGGTTTCAACTTATTTAACACAAAAGACACTAAAACTTCTTCTTCTTTCGGCTGCTCCCATTAGGGGTCGCCACAGCGGATCATACTCTTCCATATTTTTCTGTCCACTGCATCTTGTTCTGTTACACCCATCACCTGCATGTTCCCTTTCACCACATCCATAAACTTTCTCTTAGGCTTTCCTCTTTTTCTCTTGCCTGGCAGCTCTATCCTTAGCCTCTTTCTCCCAATATACTCAGCATCTCTCCTCTGCACATGCCCAAACCAATGCAATCTCGCCTCTCTGACTTTGTCTCCCAACCGTCCAACTTGAGCTGACCCTCTAATGTACTCATTTCTAATCCTATCCATCCTTGTCCCACCCAATGCAAATCTCAGCATCTTTAACTTTGCTACCTCCAGCTTTGTCTCCTTCTTTCTGGTCAGTGCCACCATCTCCAACCTATACAACATAGCTGGTCTCACTACCATCTTGTAGACCTTCCCTTTCATTCTTGCTGATATCTGTCTGTCACAAATTACTCCTGACACTCTTCTCCTGTCAACCTGTCCATCACCATTGCAAATAAGAAAGGGCTTAGAGCCAATCCCTGATATAATCCCACCTCCACCTTGAATGCATCCGTCACTCCTACTGCAGACCTCACCATGGTCACACTTCCCTCGCACATATCCTGTACAACTCTTACATACTTCTCTGCCATTCCCGACTTCCTCATACAATACCACAACTCCTCTCGAGGCACCCTGTCATATGCTTTCTCCAGGTCCACGAGAATACAATGCAACTCCTTCCGGCCTTCTCTATACTTGTCCATCAACACCCTCAGAGCAAACATTGCATCTGTGGTGCACTTTCTTGGCATGAAACCATACTGCTGCTCACTAATCAACACCTTCTTTCTTAACCTAGCTTCCACTATTCTTTCCTATAACTTCATGCAGTGGCTCATCAATTTTATCCCTCTGTAGTTACTACAGTCCTGCACATTCCCCTTATTCTTAAATATCGGCAGCAGTACACTTCTTCTCCACTCCTCAGGCATCCCCTCGCTTTCTAGGATTCCATTGAACAATCTGGTTAAAAACTCCACTGCCATCTCTCCTAAACACCTCCATGCTTCCACGGGTATGTCATCTGGACCAACAGCTTTTCCTTTCTTCATCCTCTTCATAGCTGTCCTTACTTCCTCCTTGCTAATCCGTTGCACCTTGCTTTTCTGAGAATAAAAACTTGTATATCTGTGTTTTTCTTGGCTCATGACTACCTAGATGTTTTCATACTTCAGGCTTAGGGTGATTTTAGCATAATGGCTCCACCTTAGAAGGTTCAATACTGTCCTTAATCCTGTGTATTACAGTGTTCATTATAGGACATAGTCATTTTGTCAGAAAATAAAATAGAGATCATCGACCAAAATTATCATTGCACTTTACTTTCAATTTATTTTAAATATTGTTACAATAAGCATTTTGTATTAAAACTAATGCAGCAATATATCACAAAAATATGTTTCAAAATTTAATCTTATATTAACATTAGTTTCAAATAAAATTTATAGCATGCCATTCCTGAGCTTGGGTCAAAATAAAGGCCTAATCACAGCCAATTTTTGACTCATAATTAATGTAACATGCATGGTTTTGGGATGTGGAAGGAGAACTGTTGTACCAAGAGCAAACCACAAATCACAGCATTTATACCTGGATCTGTGTACTTTGCTAGATGTGTGTAGCACAGTTGTACAGTGGAATCAATTTTGAAGTACAGGTTTAACATCTGCAACATGGATGTCTTATCCTATGGCCAGCGATCTCCTTACTTAAGCAGCATTATGTGCCTTTTGTTAGTACTTGCTTCATTTTAAAAAAACATTTAAAAGAATTTAGTTGATGACCATAGCTAAAGGTTTACAAAGCAAATTTTTTTCTGTCATCTTTGCAAAGCTCATTTGGAATCATTTTACCTTCTCTGTCCTTCAAGTGAGTCTGAAGTCTCCCATTGATTGCAATGCCTCCTTTTGCTACTACCTTATAAAAAGAAAAACAAAGCCCAGTTCACTTATGAGCAATATAATTGTGCCTACTGAAAAAATACATTAGTGTCATGAGATTTCAAGTGAAAATAATTCGTTATTATGTTTTGTAATTGAGTTTATTTGTACAAGAATCTCATTATTTAGAAAAGTCTTAAAACATATTAAATGTGTCCACTTTTCACGCCAATTATATTATCGAGTATTAATATGTGTTTTGAGATGATTACAAGACAGCATATTCATATTTTTCTTTGAAGGTTAAATAAAGCAAAAAGCAAACTGCTGTTGTGAGATTCACCCATTTTAAAATTAGACTGGCTGTGTGCTTCACTTTGCCAACTACTCAGTTCATCTTCTTTAACCTTTCAGCCCCAGGGACATGGTTTCACCTTGAAAAGTCATTGCCAAGCCCCATTTTTGACATCCTGAATGTTGATGCCTAGATGTGAATTGCTGTCTCTGTTGTGTAGACAACAATAACCAAGCAAGACATGCTTATGATCACTTACATTCTTTCACTCTATGGAAGCTTATTTCTTTATTTTGCAAAGATATTTCTTTCTGCTGCTGGTGAGAAAAAAGATTGAGGAGGTGAGTAGCATGCAATTAAGTGACAAGAACTGAACAAGCATTATAGGCATCCATCCATTTATCAATCCATCTTCCTAATCTGCTTATGGGACACAAGGCAGAAATGGTCCCTAAACAGGGCGCCAGTCCATTACAGGGTGAACACACACCCACTTGGGCCACTTTAGTAAGGCCAATTCACATAAGTTTAATCAGGCTGAAGTTTAGTAAATTTAGTACAGATGTTTTAGCATAGGCATAGAGGTAGTGCAGAGTTGTCGTTCTGGCATTACAGTGGAGTTTGCATGTTCTACCCATGTTTTAATGATTGATTGCTATCAGTGTCCATGTCAGTTGAATTTACTCACTCAAAAACAGTTTTTTATTATTATATCCTCACCAAAAGTGACTCATCTTGCATTAAAAAAAATGAAAACTGGTTTGTGGTGCTTCAATCTGCTGTATCGTATACTTTACCTTTTTCATTTTCATAATTTTTTTCCTTGTGCATGACCATGACACACCATTAAAAAGGTGACTTGCTTCTTTCAAAAAGGCTTTAATTACAAATGCAATGCAGTGTAAACATCTATCCATCCATCCATTATCCAACCTGCTATATTCTAACTACAGGGTCACGGGGGTCTGCTGGAGCCAATCCCAGCCAACACAGGGCGCAAGGCAGGAAACAAACACCGGGCAGGGCGTCAGCCCACCGCAGTGCAGTGTAAACAGTTCAATTCAAATTTGTTATGTGTAGAAAGTACACTGAAACTCATATTTGTTTGTTTTTTTTTACTATGCTGCCCCTTGGAGTGCATCACATCCTGTAGGCTATGTAAAATAACAATACTGGATGTAATGAGCTTGCTTGGCACTGGGTTGTCATAATTTCGCCCACAACAGCTGTTGCAAGCAGATAAGCCTGGTAAAATGGTAAATAGTATCTATGGTAAAATGTATTATTTTCAATTTACTTGTCACAAGCATGCCTCAGAAACCTGAAAGGCACATTTTCTTAGATATAAACGTTTGTTTTTTCAATGTGGACATATTTATACATTTTAAGGCTTTTCTTTACAAAGCGTCTTTCGTACCCATTCGCTTTATGCAAGAGCAGTAGTTGTTTTTTTAAATTTAACAAAAATTAAATTTAGTGTGCAGTTTCATGTGGCAAATCAATGTATATGACAGTTATAAAGAAATAACTTTGACTTGAAAAATACAGAACTTACTCTTTAACATTTTTAGTTTTATCTAACATAATTTCTAACTGTGGGTCTCTCAGAATCAAAGCCTGGAGTTTAATCATGAGTTTAACCATTCATCTACCCATCCATTTTTTAAACTGTTTATTCTTCTGTGGGCCAGTGGGGAGCTGGTGTCTATCTGACAACACTGGGCACAAAAAGGCAACCCACAGTGGACATGGTACTAGTAAACAAGGGCCATTTACAGCTACATTTGCTCACTTCAGGCCAATTTAGAATTAACAGTTAATCTAACATGCATGTCTATTCAAAAACTGGAGTATCTGAAGAGAAAAGGTGGTGCAGACATGAGGGAACAATACAGCTCTACACAGAGAACAACTGGGCCATGATTTAAATCTAGTCTCCTGGAGGACACAGGAAAAGGTTAATTATAAATGAATGCCAAAAAACAAAAACTTTAACAGGAATACTCATAACAGTAGACATTTTACATCATTTTTTTGGCTACTCACTTGATAGAAAAATTCAACAAATGTTGCCCCCTCCTCAAGCTCATCTCTTTTTATGATGTAGTCGGTGATGATTTTCGCTTCTGTTTCACAGTCAAGCTCTCCATTAATGTCTTGTATCTTTACAAAACTTTTGCTTTTTGAGTAAAAGGGTTTTATAAAAAGATTTGCACTGCGATAACTGGGAGAGACCAAACCATAAGTATAGGTTTCCTTATCCTTTTTGTAATATGCCTGTAAATAAAATAAAGAATATTAAATATTATTTTTGTGACACGCCAGGATAATTAAGGAAGAATGTTTTAAAATAATGGGGCAAATAATTTAGTTCTTCAACATACCACCTCCTTTTATGATTTTATTTTAATAAATATATATTTTGACTGTCTATTCAGGTTTTAATTTCGAGTAATGAGTATTTTGATGACATCTAATCATATTCAATTATTATCAATTAAAAAATAAGCATCTAGGAAAATTCTATACTATACTTTTCGTGCTGTAAAGTACCTTGAGATGAGATAGAAAAGGTTCTATATAAAAATGTGTTTATCTAGTACTGCAATGTAATCTATTAATGTAGTATTACAATATCATCAGATAATGTGTCAATAACATGGGTGTCCAAGCCTGCTTTCACTGAGGGCCACATACAGAAAAATATACGAAGGGCTGGGCCACCCACTTGAGGTGAGGTATATTGTCTCTCCTCCAATATATTAAGTTAATAAACTCAATCAAATGTAGGTAAATTATGCTCCATAATTCAATATGTTTAAAAAAAAAACAGCATCACAGTTCTCTATTAATGAGTTTTCATTTATTGTATTACAAAAAGAGTTGGTAGCTTATTTTCATAACAGCGTCCTCAAACTGCTTCTTTGTCAGGATTGTGATCCCCCTTCACTGTCCTGTATAAAGGGGGAATAATAAGAGGGAAATGGATGGGTATATTTCAACCTTGTTATGCAAATAAGTTATTGAGGCTGTTAACATATCAACTAATGCATGCTAGAAAATGTTATCAACTTTATATTGGCTGTATTTATTACGGAATTTGGCTTATGAATACATAAATACTGCATAATATATTTTTAACTCATCTATAACAGGAAAAACAATGCACTCAGTGGGAATTGTGATGCTGTGATTTGGACTGAAGGATGGCTTGTAAGTTGGGTGGTTGAAATGGGAAGGATGGCTGTCAGTCATTTTGGTTCTCAATCTTCTTTTGTTCAGATTTAACAGAGAATACATTTGCTCACATATGCATGTTGACCCGAACAGACTGATCATTCTTTTTGCGTTGCATCTCAGCAGTGGAAACTTGGCCTTTTCCAAGCTGTGGTAGAAGTCAGGTGGGGAAAGAAGGTGATGTTGATTGTTCAAAGCATCATCACACTGCATTTCAATAAGTTGTAACTGCAGACTGTCTTGTACTTCTTCTGCATCCATCAGGAAGGGAGTCGAGAACAGCCTGATTTATTTCTCAATGACAGAAAAATATTGGAAGCGCTGACTTCTTCCATGAGACCTGTGATCACAGACACATATTTCCCCTTTTTAGGAGAAAGCTTGTATTCTGGAAAAGCACATAAGATTTCGGAGAGCATGGGGAAGTAGTTGTGACTTAAAGAAATGAAGTTTCATACAGAATGCTTTCATGTGTGTTGTGGCACAAGCTGGTCATTGCCTTTTAGGCTCTTGTTCAGTGTGTTCAGATGTTCAGTAAGATCAACTAAAAAAGCTAGGTCTGCCAACCATAGAGGGTCACTCAGCTCATGAAGAGGTTGGTCCTTCTCTTTCAAAAACTGGTTGATTTCTTATCACAGAGAATAAAACTGCTGCAGCGTGGAGCCGCAGCTTAGACAGCACACATCAGAATGGTAGAGGAGGTCCCCGTATTCAGCATCAACAACAGATGGAAAAGCTTGAAATTCTTTGTGGTAGAGCCCTCGTGTTTGAATTATGTTGACAGTTTTCACAACAGTGTTCATTGTATCATCAAGCCGGACTGTCTTGGCACATCCACTTCTTGGTGGATGATACTATACAGTGCATTTTAACAGCCTCACCTCCACTGTCTTGCACCTTGGTGCACACCACAGATGCCATTCCTTTGCACTTACCTGTCATTGCTGGAGCCCCATCTGTTGTAACTCCACATAGCTTGTCCCATTAAGTCCCATCTTGTCAAGTGCATCTGACACAGCTTCAAAAATGTACTTACCTGTTGTTATTCTCTTAAGACATCAAAGATCAAGTAACTCTTCCTTAATGTAAAAGGTATCCCCACAAAGAAATCAGCAACTGTGTGGTGTCTGTGGCATCTGTGCTTTCATCACATGCAATCAAGTAATAATCAAAAGCACAAGCTCTGTCTGACATTTGATGTTTTAAGTTAGCTGACAAATCTTCAATTCGTTGCACAACTGTGTTTCTGGACAAGCTAACATTGTTGAATTCCTGCATTTTCTCTGGGCAAATTATTCCTGCGACTTTAGTGAGGCACTGTTTTATTTTACCATTTGAGAAAAGTTTCCTGTGTCAGGCAATGAGTTGCACTACCTCGTAACTAGCTAATGTGGCATTTTCTTGTGTTTTGTTAGCACAGAAAAAATACTATTGTTGAGTTAGCAGACTAGCTGCCATTTGCTTAACTTTTTGTTCTCGCTCAACACCAGTGTAGGTTGGATGTCTGGTTTTATAGTGTCATCTCACATTATACTCTTTCATCACTGCAATAGTTTAATTGCTAATCAAACAGACACACTTTCCCTTAACTTCTTGGATGAAATATTCATTTTCCCACCGTGTCTGAAATTTTCTGCACTCACTTGTTAGTTTGCGTTTCTTTGGTTCTGCCACTTTTGGTTACTTGTAGCAAAATTTTTCTTTGGTTATGTTTGTTTTGTCAAGATGCTGTCTTAATCAAGCCTGTAGCTCTGCCTTGTGATAAAATTAAGAAGTACAATACAGTTAAGAACAAGTTTTGTGTGTGGGCAATATTTCATTATCCATCCATCCATCCATTGTCCAACCCGCTGAATCCAAACACAGGGTCACGGGGGTCTGCTGGAGACAATCCCAGCCAACACAGGGCACAAGGCAGGAACCAATCCCGGGTAGGGTGCCAACCCACCGCAGGACACACACAAACACACCCACACACCAAGCACACACTAGGGCCAATTTAGAATCGCCAATCCACCTAACCAGCATGTCTTTGGACTGTGGGAGGAAACCGGAGCGCCCGGAGGAAACCCACGCAGACACGGGGAAAACATGCAAACTCCACGCAGGGAGGACCCGGGAAGTGAACCCAGGTCTCCTAACTGCGAGGCAGCAGCACTACCACTGCGCCACCGTGCCGCCATATTTCATTATATTTGTAGAATATTTTACATATTAAATATATTTTTAGGAAACAACTGGTTTATAAGGTATATCTTCATGTGCACTTCATTCACAGAATGAGGAATTTTGTCATATAATGTAAAATTTTGTTCATAGAATGAGATATTTCCCACCTAATTTGATTTTGGTTTATGGGTTTAGCAAAGTACTGCCCAAAGTCAATGGGCAACTGACCCATGATAGGACATCACACAGCTCATAGACAAAGATGGACAAAAGCAAGTGAGGATGCAGACAGAACTCTATTGTTCAAAAAGATTGCTAATTTTTTCTTTCTAACGAATGAATTTAAGTTCAAACTTTGCTTAAAGTCTTTTAAAGAATAAATAAAGAAAAAATATTAATTAAAACAATTGTGAATATAAGTAAAAAATATATATTAACTTTAAAAATAATCCTATTAAAAATCAAGTTCACAATGTATCCTGTCCTTTCCATAATTAGGGAAAATCCCTCCTGCAAATTCTCCTAGTGAACCCTGCCAACTCAGCCAGTACTTGCAGAAATATCATTCTGCCTGAGTCTCCCCCATTCTGCCGCACCTCTCCATCTCATCTGCTTCCTCAAATCAATAGCAGACTTGACCCAAGCTGGTCTCACAGACTCATCCACAAATACCAGCCATGCAATACTACAGATGCCTCATCAGTTCAGATGTTGTCTCAGCCAGCCTCAAAAAGTACATCCGAGACTAGTTTCTCTTGTCTCCTTCACTTTCTTTTACCCCCTAACAATTTACCTCCTGCTGCCACACCTCATTCACCGTGCCATTAAATGGCAATTAATTAATCCAGCTGGTGCACATGTGTACTGACATCAGTTAAACTGCCGAGCAAGGAATCAATAAATTAACTCTGAAAACCTTTCATACACACTCAGTGACATTTCCTGCATTGGTGTTTAACAATTGAGAAATGCACACATTTCCTTGATCAAATATTAACTAATCTGCATTGACTTTAGTAATTTACTTGAGACTGACATTCTAAATCATCAGCTTAGGATACAAATTCTTACAACCAGAGCTCAGACAAAGTTATTAAGTTGCAAAGCATCATAATGGTGAGGTGCTGAACCTGTAACTGTAACCTTACAGTTTTCTACTTTCATTTACAGTGGAACACAATACACATCAAATTAACTAAAGAAATTGTGAGGACTACTGATTAACTATATGGATTTAGACATTACTACATTTTGCAGATTTACTGTGAAGGACACTATTGCCAACACACATTACTGTCACACACATGTGATTAGGAGGTAGTCATAAAGCATAAATGTGAGTGAAATATTGAGAGATAAAGGATTGTCACATGGTACTTACCTGAATCTCTTCCCTCTACAGAAAAACCAAGGAAAAATAATTATCTCTACTTCCAGGTTCCAAAATAGCCGCCATGACATCACTTCCGGCGACTCGATATGACGTCACATCCAGCCATCACAACTGACTTCACTTTCGGTTCCACCAAGATGACGCTGTTTCCGACTCCTGCATTCAGCGTCACTTCCTGACAACCATTTCTTGTTCCCATAATTCATTACTCTATTTAAACACCATTTTGTACCTAAACTTTGTCAATTGTTATCTCTCAGGACTTTTGATCACTTATTTTTGCATTGTTGCTTTAATTGTCCGCAGGACAATATATGGGGACGGTCCCCAAAACTTTATCTTTGTGGAGTTTCTTCTTTTTTGGGACATATTTCCACATACAATAATTGTATTTCAGTATACAATTACAAAACATTTATCCCATTTTGAGTTATATGCATCAGCTCATTAGTACCTTTCACTGCATGAAAGTAAGAACCTACAGTATTAACAAAAACAGGTTATATTATAAATAATAGGGTAGTTTAGAAAAGGTACATACCTTTAGTCTAACAGTTCTGTAATCCCAGGATGAAGTGTTCAATGAAAAAAAGGCAACACCATTCCCATCTGTGTTCAAGACTTGGGTTTCTGCCATTCCAGATTTGGATATGTCAAGGAACACTTGTTCATTAGCAAATGGAGAGGAATCAGCTTGATTCACTTTTATCTAAGGAGTAGAGAAAAAAATACTTCCAGTTCTGACATAAATTATCTGCAGACAAAAATATTAGCAAGAAACATAAGCACTAAAAACATATGTAACTGTATACTTAGAATGGTAAGTATTGTACCACAGAAACACTGGCAAGGCAAGAGGGTAATAGATACAGTATTGGTTGTGGATCTGATTTCTCTGGTTTTCTGGTTTCCATTGTTACTTGATCTACATCAAAGTTATCATTTCAAGACAGTTATTTCCATTCAGCTAATCATCTTTAAACTTTCTATCTGACTTCAGTTATCAGGGACTGTATGTAAAAGCATTCCTACCTTGGACTAAAAAATTAACTTTTCTTTTAACATTCACAGCATTTGTGTAAAGTTCCTACAAGAATCTTTTGATCATTAGTAAAATGAATGGTGTGGTTTTGTACATATATTTCATGCTTTATGATTTCTAAGAATATTTTGGAAGTTTATTGTCGAAATATACATTTGATATACCTCCAGGACAACAGAAGCTTGATGAAATCAGATCGACTGAATTTTGGCATGCCCTGTAAATCGCAACACCTTCCAGTGGAAGATTTTGTGAAGGTGTCTAATGTGAAAGGTTTGTCATTAATACTCTGAACAAAGCTTTACAAATGCAAAGTTTGGTCATACTGTATGTAGTTATTTTAATCATGATCTTTAACCGTTCTTGACCTTCATAATAACCATATTAGTTAAAAGTGTCACTTTGGTACTCATCAGTAATATTACAAACACCACATGCCAGTCTGCTAAATAAACATTTTATCTGCAAACAACACACATAGACAATTCTGGCCACAAAAAACAATAGTAAAATTTTAAGACTTTTATCTAAGAAATAAGGTACAAAATCTCATATAGTATGAATGAAAATTTCAAAGGCATACAATTAGAGAGTTGTAGACATGTGCCTTAGGTGCTATTGATGCTAAAATATATAAAATTAATAAAATATCAAAATTGTTTGTCATGGTGCCGGAGAGTAACAACACGATGAATTACACAGATGTTAATCTGTGTAATATTATTACTATTACTACTACTGTGTAGTGCAAGCAAATGGAATGCTGGTGGTTTTCCCTTACGACTCAGAAATTCCAAGTTTATCTCCTATCCTAGTCAATCAGTGTGTGCAATTTTCATGTCCTTCTCATGTCTGTGCACATTTTTATTTAGGTATTCTAGCTTCCTAATAAATGTGAAAGATGTGTACTCTGTTTGATTTGATGATTAAAAATTGACACCGTGTGAGTAACAGTCTGTTTATTCTGCAACTGACTTTTGTCCACAGATAGATTTTACCTTTTACCCTATTGATGTAAAATCACCATGACATCTGATATTTTGTTAGCTGCAAACAAAAATGAATATGAAGTACAGCCCTCAAAAGTAATTTAATCAACTTTGAAGAAACTTTAAGAATATAATGCCCGTGAAAAATATGTTATAGAAATGTATGCAGTTTTCATTTCATTGTGAAAAGACACAGAGAACAGCACCTGAGGGCCATGTTATTACTTACTTTTCCTTTGAAAGGGATTCCTTGTTTGTATGAGTTTGGTGTATCCTCAAAATTGACATTAACCAAAACATGAGTGAATTTTGCAGTAGAACTTGCTTGGAGTGTAACACCTTTTCAATGAAGATGATAACAGAGTTGGCATGATGGAAGCGGAAAAGTTACATAATTATTCCTTTTAAACTGTTATTTTACATCATAAATAAAATCAGGCAAAACTTTTTTATTAAGTAATAAAGGATTGTATGCTATAAATAAATTACACCAAAACCTTAGTTATATGGAACACAGTGTCTGAAGGACAGCTTAACAATAGGACTTTTAAAAATACAGTAAGAAAAGGCTACATGCTTTTTTTGTCATAAGAACACTGGCAGGTTACTTACATTAGTCTTTGTTTTGGGTGGGGAAAAAAAATCATACAAGATCCTGATTTAAGCCTGTTTTCTACACCTAGTCACCATTATTGTTTCTATCAAACAAGTATGCGGCAACAACAGTGCTGAAGACCCCAGTGTAGCACCCTGAGGTGGGCCCCTCCTGTCTAGCATAACTCTTAGTAATTTACTTGTAACTAGATCCTAGGGATTGGCTGGGCAGTGGGGTCCGCGACTGCATCACTATCAGATCACACGACAAACAAACCAGGGGCCTCATGTATAAACGGTGCGTACGCACAGAAATGTTGTGTACGAACCTTTCCACGCTCAAATCGCGATGTATAAAACCTAAACTTGGCGTAAAGCCACGCACATTTCCACGGTAACTCATACCTTGGCGTACGCAATTTCTCCCCTCGGTTTTGCAGACTGGCGGCACCCAGCGTCAAAGCAGTGCTACTGTTCCTGTGTGATCACCCTTTCTTTCTTAGATCCACATCCACGGTGGCGGCTTTATCAAATACACTGAAATTAACCGCATATCGTTCATAAATTTAATGCATCTGATTGTAATTAACCTGTAACAATATAATGGTCCACAGAATGGCCAAACTACTGTTCCCATGTGCTCATCCTTTCTTTCTTAGCTCCACATTCCTGATGCGGCTTTATAAATACACTGAAATTAACTGCATATTGTTTATTAGTGTAATGCATCTGATTGTAATTAACCTGTAGCAATATAATGGGCCAGGGAATAGCCATAGTATTCCAAATACCATAACTGCTTTAGCGTTTTTACGCTCACTGCATCTTGTTCTTCTTTTTGCTGTTCCCGTTAAGGGTTGCCACTGTGGATCATCTTTTTCCATATTACTCTCACTGCACCACTTGGAGTATTTATATCACTGTATCTGAGTGTGAATCACAGCAGCAGCTGATCGGAAAGAGAATTATCGGTATACAGTTTCAAGTACACACTACCTCAACCACAGCAAAAAGCGTCAAAGCCTTTCCTGTATGGACCTCGCGTTTCAGAAACAGTTTCATCCCAATAACTATAAACGCACTCAATCAGTCCATCAAGTGCTCCTTGTAGAACTGTTTGTACTTATAAGTACAATCACCTCACTGTAAACTTGCACTACAGTTATAATATTGCACAACCTGCGCTACTTTATAAAGCGCGTATGATGACAATATCATTTTTAAGATGAAATGCAGCAAAATATGTTGCTTATAGTATACAGATAAAACTTTAACTTCATTTAAATAATCTGTATTGTTAATAATTAAACATGTGAGGACACGGTGCCGCAGCGTATAGTTCAAGGATAGCTCCTGCCTTGCGCTGTATTCTTGCTGGTGCTGACGCGACACTGGAAGGATAGACGAATAGAATAATTAAACATGTACTACGAAGATATTTCAATGTTCCTTAAAAGTTTTGAAGAATCGGAGTTCTAAGCTTACAAATGGCTTAACGTCTATTACAGAGCTGATTATGTGGCGATTGGAGAAAGAAAAGTATGGACAGGAATTGGAGGTTAGTACGTTTGAAAGAGACAGTACTTCTGTAATAAATTATTTCGAAGGTCACACATGGCGCAGCAAGACTCTTGCGTGAGATATGCACAATCACTGCGCCACCGTGCTCCCATGTTTAATAACATGCTTTCATTCCTATCATCATGAAAATGATATCACGTATACATCTTAGTATTTTAATTATTCAGAGAGCTGTAATATCTCGAATGTAATGCATTCTGTGTCCTGTCGGAGAAAGAGAAAGAACGGAAGCACGTAGTGATTCACACACATAGAGCACATAGAAGATCAAATACAGAACAAAGACTTTAACGTGCTACTTGAGAAATTAGTAAAATAAACGATTTTAAGATGAAGTTTGTGATGTTCTACTTTAATGGCAAAATAAACTACGTGGTTAAAGTGGAAATTTCGAGATTAAAGTTGACATTTCGTGCTTTTTTCCCACTGTGTGCCTATTTGTTTTGTCTGTACCCTAATAAGCTTTCATATGACACTCAGACGGTGGGCTATGACTCGCCTTTTCACAGCGACTTTGATATGTGATTTCTTTTTTATTTCGGGCACTGTGCGACTTTGTGAATTTGATCTTTCGAGTTTTTCCAACACCATGTCACTTGATCAACTTTCTTTTGTTGATTATAGCACTGTTTAAACCAACAAATAGTACGGTTTTCCTTTGCCTCCACTTGGTATTCGCTGAAATTCTTATATTTTCCCCTGTGCTTTTCCCATTGTCTTTTCACAGAAGGCTATTTATATTGATTTGCATATTCAAAGAGGCGTAATTCTGGGAGGAGTTGGGGCGGGACAGAAGGCGCGTGCACGTGCGTTAGTTTTTACGCTGATCGGGATTTATGTAGTGGTAGAATGTGAAAGTATGTGTGCGCACAGATTCCTGCATCTGGATTTTTCTGTGCGTACGCACAATCCCGCTTTTGTGCTTACGCCATGTTATAGTGTGAGTTCTACGCACAGCGTTATACATGAGGCCCCAGATCCCTAAATTGAATTTGAAATAACTTTTTTAATCAGTTTATTACAGCTGCTGTAAGTTAACAAAAATAAAATAAACTGTGGGAATGGAATGTGAGAGGTGTAGGTGGTAGTAGTAGTAGTACATAAATACATGTAAAATGTGGACTTATTTACTTTTCCAAGACAACTTTGTGAAGAAAGATGATTAAAATGTAACGTAGGCTTGAAAGTAGAAACTGTTCTGTGCTATAAAATGAAGCAATTTCAAATAACACCAAATTAAAACGACAACACCAGCTGACAGGATACTACTACACAATCGACCTGTTTTGCACAAGTTCTGAGAAAATTGACATCATAAAGTGGTCACGCTCACAAATCCTCACAGTAAGCCATACTAAGGTACACAATAAAACCAATTATAAATATGTTAAACTGTTAAAGCTTACAAAAATTGTACTGAGTGGCATGTCATAAATCATATTACTTATATCACTAGTACCTTAAAATACTTCATCGCGTGCCTTCTGTTGTGCAAAAGTCTCAACAATGTTTGACATGTCAAGTTGTTTGGCATGTGTGTTTTTGATTGAGAGTACAGCCAAGCCACTTAGGGCTCGTTTATACTGTACACTCAGAACATGTACGCACACGCATCATGGCTGCCACGCGTTCCCAGCCTTCATTTGACACGTCCTCTGCGCAGGTCCTCAGAAATTAATGCAACGTGTGCAAGAGTTACAGTACCAGCAAAAAGTCGGGGGGGCGCAGTGTGATAAAAGTTGGAATGTGACGTCAGAGTCTCTGTTTAATACCTACATGTGACAGAAAGCCTCTATGCAGATCCTACGGGATTGATGTGCACGCTTCGATGTTTGATGAATGGTTTGATGTGGTGAAGCAGAATGCCAACATACAGATGCATTTGTGGTGCTTTCATATTCAAGCATCGCATATTCCGGATCGTAATGACATGATACATTTTAAAAGTCTCGCATAACATCTTTTGTGCCTTCTTTTTTTTTGCAACTTCACAACAGCAACATAGTGTACAGTGCTGTATTTGAGCCACAGAGAAAAAAATTAGGTGAAAAACGTGTATTTTATGATTAAACTAGAAATTTCGGCTTTAATCTCAAAATGTCCATTTTAACCTCATAGTTTACTTTATCATTAAAGCAGGCCATCGTAAACGTCATCCTAGTTTTTAAATGCTATGATCTTCTTGGACCTGACAGCAGCGGCAAGCAGCAATAGATCACCACACAGAACAATAATAATAATAATAATTCATTACATTTATATAGCACTTTTCTCAGTAATCAAAGCGCTATCCACACAGGGAGGAAACGGGAAGCGAACCCACAATTTTCCACAGTCTCCTTATTGCAAAGCAGCAGCACTACCACTGCGCCACCTGTGAGAACACATTAAATGTATGATATTCCAACTCTCTGCAAATTTAGAATCTTTAGATTTATACTTGATATCATTTTCATCCATCCATCCATTGTCTCCCGCTTATCCGAGGTCGGGTCGCGGGGGCAGCAGCTTGAGCAGAGATGCCCAGACTTCCCTCTCCCCGGCCACTTCTTCTAGCTCTTCCGGGAGAATCCCGAGGCGTTCCCAGGCCAGTCGAGAGACATAGTCCCTCCAGCGTGTCCTGGGTCTTCCCCGGGGCCTCCTCCCGGTTAGACATGCCCGGAACACCCCACCAGGGAGGCATCCAAGAGGCATCCTGATCAGATGCCCGAGCCACCTCATCTGACTCCTCTCGATGCGGAGGAGCAGCGGCTCTACTCTGAGCCCCTCCCGGATGACTGAGCTTCTCACCCTATCTTTAAGGGAAAGCCCAGACACCCTGCGGAGGAAACTCATTTCAGCCGCTTGTATTTGCGATCTCGTTCTTTCAGTCACTACCCATAGCTCATGACCATAGGTGAGGGTAGGAACATAGATCGACTGGTAAATTGAGCGCTTCGCCTTGTGGCTCAGCTCCTTTTTCACCACAACAGACCGATGCAGCGCCTGCATTACTGTGGATGCCGCACCGATCCGCCTGTCGATCTCACGCTCCATTCTTCCCTCACTCGTGAACAAGACCCCGAGATACTTGAACTCCTCCACTTGGGGCAGGATCTCGCTACTAACCTTGAGAGGGCACTCCACCCTTTTCCGGCTGAGGACCATGGTCTCGGATTTGGAGGTGCTGATTCTCATCCCAGCCGCTTCACACTCGGCTGCGAACCGATCCAGAGAGAGCTGAAGATCACGCCTGATGAAGCAAACAGGACAACATCATCTGCAAAAAGCAGTGACCCAATGCCCACCAAACCAGACCCCCTCAACGCCCTGGCTGCGCCTAGAAATTCTGTCCATAAAAGTTATGAACAGAATCGGTGACAAAGGGCAGCCCTGGCGGAGTCCAACTCTCACTGGAAATGGGTTCAACTTACTGCCGGCAATGCGGACCAAGCTCTGGCACCGATTGTACAGGGACTGAACAGCCCTTATCAGGGGGGCCGGTACCCCATACTCTCGGAGTACCCCCCACAGGATTCCCCGAGGGACACGGTCGAATGCCTTTTCCAAGTCCACAAAACACATGTAGACTGGTTGGGCAAACTCCCATGCACCCTCCAGGACCCTGCTAAGGGTATAGAGCTGGTCCACTGTTCTGTGACCAGGATGAAAACCACACTGTTCCTCCTGAATCCGAGGCTCGACTATCCGACGGACCCTCCTCTCCAGGACCCCTGAATAGACTTTTCCAGGGAGGCTGAGGAGTGTGATCCCTCTGTAGTTGGAACACACCCTCCGATCCCCTTTCTTAAAGAGGGGGACCACCACCCCGGTCTGCCAATCCAGAGGCCCTGTCCCTGATGTCCATGCGATGTTGCAGAGACGTGTCAACCAAGACAGCCCTACAACATCCAGAGCCTTGAGGAACTCCGGGCGTGTCTCATCCACCCCCGGGGCCCTGCCACCAAGGAGTTTTTTGACCACCTCGGTGACCTCAGTCCCAGAGATGGGGGAGCCCACCTCTGAGTCCCCAGGCTCTGCTTCCTCATTGGAAGGCATGTTAATGGGATTGAGGAGGTCTTCGAAGTACTCCCCCCACCGACCCACAACGTCCCGAGTCGAGGTCAGCAGCGCACCATCCCCACCATATACAGTGTTGACACTGCACTGCTTCCCCTTCCTGAGACGCCGGATGGTGGACCAGAATCTCCTCGAAGCCGTCCGAAAGTCGTTCTCCATGGCCCCCCAAACTCCTCCCACGCCCGAGTTTTTGCCTCAGCAACCACCAAAGCCGCATTCCGATTGGCCTGCCGGTACCTATCAGCTGCCTCCAGGGTCCCACAGGACAAAAAAGACTGGTAGGACTCCTTCTTCAGCTTGACGACATCCTTCACCGCTGGTGTCCACCAACAGGTTCGGGGATTGCCGCCACGACAGGCACCGACCACCTTACGGCCACAGCTCCGGTCAGCTGCCTCAACAATAGAGGCACGGAACATGGCCCACTCGGACTCAATGTCCCCCACCTCCCTCGGGATGTGGTCGAAGTTCTGCCGGAGGTGGGAGTTGAAGCTACTTCTGACAGGGGGCTCTGTCAGACATTCCCAGCAGACCCACACAACACGTTTGGGCCTACCAGGCCTGACCGGCATCCTCCCCCACCATCGAAGCCAACTCACCACCAGCTGGTGATCAGTTGACAGCTCCGCCCCTCTCTTCACCCGAGTGTCCAAGACATGTGGCCGCAAGTCCGACGACACGACCACAAAGTCGATCATCGAACTGAGGCCTAGGGTGTCCTGGTGCCAAGTGCACATATGAACACCCCTATGCTTGAACATGGTGTTCGTTATGGACAATCCGTGACGAGCACAGAAGTCCAATAACAAAACACCGCTCGGGTTCAGATCGGGGGGGCCATTCCTCCCAATCACGCCCTTCCAGGTCTCACTGTCATTGCCCACGTGAGCATTGAAGTCTCCCAGCAGAACGAGGGAGTCCCCAGAAGGTATGCCCTCTAGCACCTCCTCCAGGGACTCCAAAAAGGGTGGGTACTCTGAACTGCTGTTCGGTGCATACGCACAAACAGCAGTTAGGACCCATCCCCCCACCCGAAGGCGAAGGGAGGCTACCCTCTCGTCCACCGGGGTAAACCCCAATGTACAGGCTCCAAGTCGGGGGGCGATAAGTATACCCACACCCGCTCGGCGCCTCTCACCGGGGGCAACTCCAGAGTGGTACAGAGTCCAGCCCCTCTCAAGGAGATTGGTTCCAGAGTCCAAGCTGTGCGTCGAGGTGAGCCCGACTATATCTAGCCGGAACCTCTCAACTTCGCACACTAGCTCAGGCTCCTTCCCCTTCAGAGAGGTGACATTCCACGTCCCAAGAGCCAGCTTCTGTAGCCGAGCATCGGACTGCCAAGGTCCCCGCCTTCGGCCACCACCCAACTCACACTGCACCCGACCTACTTGGCCCCTCCCATAGGTGGTGAGCCCATGGGAAAGGGGACCCACGTTGCCTCTTCGGGCTGTGCCCAGCCGAGCCCCATGGGTGCAGGCCCGGCCACCAGGCGCTCGCCATCAAGCCCCACCTCCAGGCCTGGCTCCAGAGTGATGAAATGTATTAAAGTATGTATATTACATTTTACACATAAATTGTTAATTTTGTTTAAATAATGAATACTGTTAATAATTTCACACATGGGGGTGACACGGTGGTGGAGCGGTAGCACTGCTGTCTTGCAGGGAGTCATGTTGCTGGTATTCCCTGCTTGGATTCCACATTGTGCTCCGTTTTCCTCCCAAAGATATGCAGATTTGGGGTTTGGTGCCGCTAAAATGACTCCAGTGTATGTGTGTGCTTGTATTCACCTTGCGATGAGCTGAGGCCCTGTACAGGGATTCTTTCTGCCTTGTACCCAATGCTTGCTGGAATGGACACATCCCTGGATAGATGGATTAAATCATTAAACATCCTTTTTAGAGATATTGCGGTAAGGTGTCATCGGAATTTAATGGGTATTCCAGGCAATTCACAACACAGAGAAGCCGAACCTGTTCTCACCGTGATAATATCTCGCACTGCCACCTGCTGAATTCCTCCAGATTCATGTAAAGTACGCGCGCAAGTAAAAACAATAAAATGCTTGCGTAGCAGGAGCAGGAGCGTCTACTGCAGCATGCGTCGCATCACGTGAAGTATAAGCCTAAGTCTATCTTGCAACATGGTGCTTCTGAGGTAATTTTTAATAAGGTAATGACAGTTTTCTGATGCTTGGTTGACTTTAGTATAATAAGAGTCGGAGAAGCACCAGCCTTTTTGACTTGGATTGCGCGTAAATAGTTCAGATCACTGACATGGAGCTACTGAGATCACAAATTATTTATCATCAAGTGTCAATGGTTTCAAGAAATATGCCTTGTCACATAGGAAATTGCTTTGTCACATGTACTATATTGCTTGTTTGTCGTCAGTAGTTTCTCCGGTTTGAACGGTTTCAGCAGATAGCACGTAATTTGAAGCCGTTGTATCACTGCTTTTAGACTAGGTTGTTCACTCACTGCAGTGTCTGCATAATCTGCTTCCTGCTTTTGCGTTGATTCGCCAGCATCAGTATTCTCAGTTCTTACCGCTGGCCCTTGCTTAGTATTGAGAAAAGTAGAAATCTTGGTAAGCGTAACGTTTTTCAATTGCTGTTGCAGGAATTCCTTACATTTAGAAGCACCACTCTTATAATGTTTCCCAGATCCGCTGCCACTGGCCGACATGGCATTGTATGGTGAAAATATAAAAAAAACACTAAATTATTCAAATATTCGGCACATGCCGACTAACAGGAACCACAACTTAACAACAGACTCGCTATGATTTATCGTTTACAAGTTCAAACTTCGAAAACCATTGACATCAAAACAAAGTACAAAAGTAACAATTATTTACAGTAAAAATATTTATTTACATTATTCATGTCCTTCAAAACTTTTGTTCACATCCGCTATGGCGCGCCAAAGGTCGCTGAATTTGGGATTGTGCACTTCTCTGTAAGGTGGACTAGGCCATGCTGTACCTCCGATTAGGGTCAGGGCCACCAAACTACCAAAGTATAAATTTGTGTAAACTGTAGGCCTGCTGAAATACGTAATATCATTATGGATTAGATTGGACTTGCCTGGTGATGGTGCAAACATGTCACTGAAACTATGAATTATTAATGCAATGAACTGTGCAAGTGATCGAGTGGACCCCCAAAGCTCATGGGCCCGTGTGCTTTGCACAATCTGCACAATTCAATGCTACGCCATAGGGCAACAACATATTGTACGATTTTGTTCATTGAGTTTACACACCAGTTGGAGTGAAATAATAAATGATGTGTTTGATTGTTGTTTTAAACTTGGCTAATTTGTCATGGTACAAGTTCCATTAATAAAATTAATAAATAAAAAATGAACAGAAGGCAGTGACATTGAAGATCCTGAACTTATTTATTTATGTATTTATTTTGATTGGATGTGTGAAAGTGCACTGGATTGGGTAGAAAGAAAGTGGAATTGATGTAAAGCAAAAGCAGTCTGACTAACTATTTTTTAAAAGAAATTAATCAAAGACAGATTATTTCACTAGTCAGCCATTATTTTTCTTTAACTTTCTGCTACACTTAAAGTAAAATGCCCACATATTTGCATTATTATCAGGATAGATCTACTCAGTATCTGTTGCTTGAAGAAATGGAATATATGAAGTACAACACGGGTGCATCTTGAATAAAATATTGTAAATCTCACTTGAAAATTTGAATGTCAGAAGGACTGAAAGAAAACAAGACTGTTCTGCAACATCTGTTTCCATATCTGATATACAAAAAAGCAAAAAAAAGACATGTATAAATATGTTTTTCCAGGAACATATACTTTTGTTCCAGAGACTAAGACTTTATAGATCAAGTAAAAGAACAAAAGGTGAGTAAAACATTGAACATGCCATCCTGTGTAAAAAAACCTTGACAGGACATTACTCAAGTTCTGTGGCTCAGATTGTAAAAGAATGTTTAATGTAAAACACACTAGTGCTGGTGTTTTGTTACAAACAAATTAAATAAAAAAGTTAGATAAGTACCTGTCCCTACTTCAGTCAACTCAGCATCTGCTATAAAGGAGCTTTCATATCCTGTAGAATTCAATGCATATTCTTCAAGCTCCACAACTTGCGTTGCACAGCCAGACTTGTCAGTCTAAACAGGAAAAGAATTGTATGGTTTCTTAGCATTTTAAATTATAAAATAAACATCAATGCAATACATCAACATATTCACTTTGTTTTAATCATTTATCTATTTTCTAAGCTTGCTTTTTCATCAGAGTGTGTTTCATCAGAAATAACAGCGATGAATGGAATCATCTTCTAAAAATACTCCATTTTATGTTAAGTAAAATACAAAATACAGTAATTTTATTTTACACTGCTTTTGTATAATCCATCACTACCCCGATATCCTTTATAAGTACACATATAAAGTTTTTCTATTTCTATTTTTTTTTTTTTACAGTGGGAGCACAGATTGATTTTGAGATGCAAATTGTGGTTTATTATCAAGTGCCTTATACACTATACCACACTGCCAGCCTGATATGGAACACTTCCTTGACCAAACTAATTTAGGTTGATCAGTTACTTTAATAACATACCTTTGGACAGCATTAGTAGACAAACTCTCATGAGAATAAGGATATGAACCATGCAAAATCCACACAAAAGACACCCTGAACAGGATCTGTGCTGGGGCTCAGGTGGCGTATGGTGACTACATTTCATACTGCATAATTATAACAATATAATAGTAACAATATTATTATAACTGGTTTGTAAACATATTGTGAGGTTTCTGTACTCTTTTGGGAACCCAAAATGGGACAACACGCTGAAGTGCATTCCAAAGCGCGATTACCATGTATATAGAAGATTGCTTGTCTGTTGCTGGGGCAACCATAGACTCACAGGGCTGCAGCAGAACGCCACAGAAGTAACTCTGAGCCAATCGTGGTCGTGCTATAAGCGACTGTTGTTGATGAATGATGCTAGGAACATTACTATTATTATTACAAATACAGGGAACAGTATTACTTGGCCACGACTCTGCCTGTCTGCTTTGTCTGTGTATAGGAGAGTGGTAGCTCCCGCTACAATAAATAACCGTTTTGTTCCTGTTGCAGGCTGAATAAAGCTGGTTTTGCTAAAGTACTGAGACTCAGCCTCATGTTTTGGGGTGCAAGACAGTGATTCACATGTCACAGTATAATAATAACAATGATACCAAGCTAGGAGGATTTGCAGATAATCTAAAATCCATTTAATCATTACAGTGGGACTTGGGCTGCATAGAAGCTTGGACAGATGGAATTTAATGTAAGTAAATGTAAAGTATTACACATATGAAGTAAAAATGTTAGATTTGAATACACAATGGGAGGTATGAAAATTGAAACTACACCTTATGAGAAGTCATAAGGGACTCGTCACTATCAACTTCCAGACCGTGTTCAGAAGCCATTAAGAAGCCTAACAGAATGTTAGGTTATATAGGATGATGTGTAGAGTACAAGTCCAAGGAGGTTATGCTCAAGCTTTTTAACAACTAGTTAGACCTCATCTGGAGGACTGTGTACAGTTTTACTCTCAAGACTACTAAAAGGACATAGCAGTGCTAGAAAAAGTCCAGAAAGGAGTGACTAGGCTGATTTCAGGGCTGCAGGGGGTGAATTATAAGAAAGGTTTAAAAGAGCTGAGCCTTTTCGATTTAAGCTAAACAAGATGAAGAGGATACATGATTGAAGTGTTTAAAATTTTGAAGGGGCACAGTGGCGCAGTGGGTAGCGCTGCTGCCTCGCAGTTGGGAGATCTGGTGACCTGAGTTCGCTTCTCGGGTCCTCCCTGCGTGGAGTTTGCATGTTCTCCCCGTGTCTACGTGGGTTTCCTCCCACAGTCCAAAGACATGCAGGTTAGGTGGATTGGCAATTCTAAATTGACCCTAGTGTGTGCTTGGTGTGTTTGTGTGTGTCCTGCGTTGGGTTGGCACCCTGCCCGGGATTGGTTCCTGCTTTGTGCCCTGTGTTGGCTGGGATTGGCTCCAGCAGACCCCCGTGACCCTGTGTTCGGATTCAGCGGGTTGGAAAATGGATGGATGGATGGAAAATTTCGAAGGAAATTATTACAGTGAATCAAGACTGTTACTTTAAAATGAGTTCACCAAGAACACAGGGACACAGTTGGAAACGTGTTAAGTACAAATTTCACACAAACATTAGGATTTTTTCTGCACACAGAGAACTATACACATATGGAATAAGTTACCAAGTACTATAGTAGACAGTAGGACTTTAGGAACCTTCAAAAGTAGAACTGATGAATTTTTGGAATATGTTAATAGGACTGGCGAGGTTTGTTGGACAGAATGACCTGTTCTCGCGTAAACTGTTCTAATCCATAGGTTGCCTAATCATACTAAACTTTATGAAATATTACACATCAACATAATGTTCTAGGTAATATTATCAAGCAAATGCACAAGATTGCTTTTGTTTCAGTTGTAAGACAAAAGTACACAACTAAGGAGGTTAGGAGTTTAAACAGTTTAGGGAATAGTGTTGATCAGCGAATTTCACCAAAGCTTTATTCACAACAAATTTTCTGCGTTTGCATTTTGTTTGTCAAATTATTTACTGATAATTCAGCAAGGTTTAGGAGAACAGTTTTTTTCAGTGTCCCATAATGCTTTACAAGGCAAATGCAACATCCCCCAGAGTTGTAACAGCCGACATTGGATGGGACTGCACTCCGAGTATATAATGCTGATCATTTGCATTCCAGACTCGTTACAAGGCTTGCACATCTCTCACTATGTTCTTTCTTCTTTGATCTCTTGGAGGCACGGTCGTGCAATGGTTGACACTATGAAGAGCACATGATCACGGTCATAGTTAGTATCACTAGCCTGCTAGCTAACACAGAGTTGAACACTGGAAGAAACTCTGGTTAGCAGAGAAAACTCACGCAGATATAAACAGAACATTCAGATATTATGGAAACCAAAGGTGCTAAGGCAACTGGTAAACTACTATAGCATCAATATTCATACCAGTTTATTACATTTTCCATAAAAGCAAATGACATAAAATGTAAAGCTGTAAAGGTACATTAATACTGTTTATAATAGGTGAACTCAATTTAAGGAGCATAATAGATAAGTAAATAAAGCAGCTTCACAGATTTTATTTTTATGAAACACATACAGCATAAATAATGAGTTATCTGTACAAGTCGAACTTTGAGTTCCACGTCAATATAAGATAAGAAGGCGTGTGCCCTATGCATTCAAGATTAGAGAATGAAAACAAACAAACAAACCTTGAAAAGACCTGAGAGGGCTGAATATTTTTCCAAAAAACTCAGTTTTCTGAAAAGCACAAAAAGCAATAGTTTCTCACATACATCAACATAAAACAACCTTCATATATTTTCTTATTGTTGACTATGATTTCGGCATTTCTGCTTTGTTTTGATGAGATATATGTTTGTGCATCTCTGACTTTATTCTTTCTTATTTGATCTCACAGAGGCACGATGGTACAATGGTTTGTACTGCTGCCACAGAGCTGAGGTCTCCTTTTTGGCCACAATAACAAGTCTAGAATAATTGGTAGATGTTTCCCTAGCCCTTGGGACATTTTAAACATGATTGCACCATTATAATCCAATCAAATCTAGTTTGGTTTATTAGTACCCATTGACTTCAATGCATTTTGCTGGGTTCAACAAAATTCGCAAAAACTTTCATGATTACTCCAAATTCAAGGCGAAGCAAACACTGCAGAGTTCGCTCATAACTAGTGGAGAATATAAGGAGAGATGGAAGAAAAAAATTGAACATAAATACAGTACATCTTCTCAAACACATCCATTTAATTTTGCCAGAAGATATCTGGGTGAGATCATAAAAAAGGGGAAGGATACAGTAAGCAGCTACTCAACAGCTGAAAGTTGAGAATGAAGGATGACCTTAAACTTTGTTACTGAGAGTGCATACTTTTTACATAAGTAATACTGACTATTTACTAAACTTTTCACAGAGACTTAAAAGAGCACTTTATTATAATTCCTTACTACTAAGAAATGTTTCATTATATTAAACACAAGGCAAACATAGAAAGGGAGGATAGACAGAGACATATACTGTATTGATTAGTCCATTTAGAAGACTCATAAAATTTCATTTAACATGCACATGATGACAATGTAAAAATGAGTATGTAATAAAGTAAATGGCTGGTAACAGATTACTTTCACAAGCAGATACAGGATGATGATTATAGAAAATTAAGTGCAGTATGGCTCAGATATGATTTTTACTGTCCAAGACCAAAATTCAAATATCATATGTTTTACTCACCATTGTTATGAACCTTTGACAAATATCATTTTTTTTTCCTGTGGAAAACAAATAATGGAAAGTTTTTCGGCAAAACCTGAGTTTCACACTGCCTACAACTGGTTTTCCATATGTGTACCTGAAGAAGAAAAAGTAAAGCTCCTGAAGAACATTTGGATTATTTATCCATTATCATCAACATTAAAGATATCAAACAAGGCCAAAAGATATCTTGCAAGCTTACTGAAGCCATCAAATATGAATTGGCTTTACTGGCCTTTAATATCCCATCTAAACATTTAGAAAGACTTCATTGCTGTCTACACCTTGTGAGCTACTATTGCTCCGATATTTACTGAAAAAACTAAAGGAAAGTTTGATTTTCACTTGTGTTTTACTTACTTTCCACAGACCTGAACCTTGACTTCTGTGTCATTAATGGTCACAGTTTCTGGTAGTTTAATCACAACTTCATACTTTGGGAGAACTGCATATGAAAACACAAAGGTCAGTACTGCTGTTTACACAGAAACATAAAAGCAAAAGATAAACGCATGTATGTAAATTGTGAGATATTCCGAAAACTTAACAAACACCCACATTTAATTAGATAGACAGATCTATCTGTCAATTGATGTAATTTTAATAAACTAATTTTCTTACTGCTATGGATTGCTATAAAAATTAAAGTAAAATGGTTATTTTATTTTTCTTTTGCTATGTTTTATCATTAGGTTCTAAAAATGAAATGTGTACCACCTATTGTTTTATTAGCTTATATACATATTTATAATTTATTTGCATGTGATGTTTATTTATAAATACTAGGGGGCTTTGCCAACCCCCATGTTTGGTTTTCCAGATATACACTTTTTTTAAGATTTTTTTTTCTTTGAATTGTTGCTATTTCATTAGTTTCACTTTTATTTCAGAACTTCATTAAAAACAATTTTTAGAATCTTTCGAGTCCCAACATGCTGAATCTTTTAAATGAGGTCCGTGAGCCATGTGTTTAATGACTTTGTACCATAATTCAGGATAGGTGTCTCTGTTTGGAATTTCAGCACAGACAAAGCGATCTGCATCATCAGCAGTTAATAATTTTTTTTGCAAAGCAACCAATAAATGCATGTGAGGTAAACCCCGTTTTTGAAATACTCTGACTTAAACTTCAAAGTCTTACAATATTTACATACTTCTGACATATCACCTATGTCCATATATCTCCATTCCTCGCTTTGTCCTGCTTTTTTTTCAATGACACCTGGTCCGTAGTGATTATTTTCCCTTTTTTCGAGTAATAATTTCCATTTGTTACGCTACTGTGATTTTTGCCTTCTTTTTTTTGATACTTTCTAATTTTCCTGCTTTCATATTCTTCTGCATTTGTATCATGCCGTTTTTTGAGTCTTTTGAATTCTACTGCTTTCGTAATCTCTAACCTGCTCTACAGGTGTATAGCGCCAACATCTTTGAATGTCTTTATGAGGTTCTACTTTGTCTTTTACTCTTTGTCTTTTAATTCTGAGCCCAATTGGACATGCTTTTTTCAATTCCACTTGTTCTGGGCTGATTATTACTTTCCTTATTTTCTGAATTTGCACCTAGATTATTCTTTTTCTTTTTTGCCTTTTTTTCTCTCCAACGCTTTTGAGTCTCTTTTCTCCGCGCTGCTCTTTTTTCTTCGCTTAGTCGTCGACATTTCATCTATAATGTATTTTCCTTATACGCTTTATATGTGCTGAGAGCCCTGGATCTGTGTGTGCTCAAATCCTTTACACGACTGAATGTTTTGCTGCCCGTGGTCTTATTTGATATTGGTTGTAAGTAGGGCATGTCTTGAAAGAATCTCATGTTCTCCGTCCCCGCGAGATGGTCCTGAGTCAATCTCTTTGCACAAAGTCTCATGTTTAAGGACCCCGCAAGACTCTCCGGGCCAATCTCTTTTGTCTTGCGGGTATTTTAAGTGTCTTCTGTGATCTTCATGTGAAGATCACGACTCGTCTCCCTAGTCTTTCTCTCCCAGGATTTTTTTTATAATAGAGAGATAATTTATTTGCACTAATGTTTACAATTCCTGATAATCATGAGTGTCCATATGTCATAAACATTGGAAGGGAGGCAAAAAATGTATGTACTACTATGTGTATTATAATAATTTAATTTGGCTGCATTCAGTATCCCTATACTACAATTAAATGAGAAGGACCAGAATAAGAGATGAATAAGAACAAAGAAACAAAGAATATTGTAGCAAAGAGTTGTGTTATTCACACATCCCTATTTTCTCAGATAGGGAAAAGTTGTCACATCCAACCATTTAAATTGTCCCATTAATGATATTAGAAATTGCAACCTTAGAGACCACGCCCTTTAAGAACAGAACAGAATAAGTTCCATAATTTTAAATAAGAGATGAATCTCAAAACTGACTTCAAATATGGATTCTTCATATTTGAACACCCTCAATGAGCGGCAAACCTGTGTAAAAAAAACACGATCACCAGTCCCACAAAAACGTAATAACAATTACACTAATAATACCCATGACAACAGTTTTCACTTGAGTTCAAAGCTTGACCATTGGAATTAAAAGATTATGCAGGAAAGGACTGCAATGATGTTTTTATTTAAACAAAGCATTAAAAAAATCCAATACATCTGAAAGGATGGTTTTTGAATCATAGTGGAGCCGAGGTTTTGATTTTTGTCCAAACGTATTGTGGGTTATTTTTTATTTTTTTTTATTTTATAGGTAATATTTGTGTTCATTGAATGTCAACAACATTAATGTAATTTGTGTAAATTTATTGTTTGTAACCTGTATTTGTAGTATCTTTTTTCATAAAACAACAATGTCAACAACAATAACAATAATAATAATCCTCCAACTCTGAGATGTATATCATGTAGCAAAAAAAATAACTACATGACTTTATCTTTAGGTTTCAATGATTTATTACAGTCAAAGTCAAAATATGTATATCCCAAATTGTCAAACATTAAAACTGGGGAAATATCATTCTCTATTGTCCACTACTATCTATGAATTGTTCGATGCCATTTACGTTCACATCTTGCTTTTAAAAAGTGCTCTATACTATACTTGGTTTTCCATTTCAAAAACTCTCTAACATCATGCATTGAACATTGAGTGAATAGTGATATTATGTTCTGTACAGAATGCATGGACACAATAAACATGAATAATGGATCAAAGGTTAAAGATGATTATTTAATGTTAAAGATGATTATTTAATTTTAATTACATTGAGTTTGATTATATTTGAGCTAGTCAATTTATTATTAAATTAACTTTACATGTTTATGCTTTATTGGGCTGTTTTGGTAAACTTTCTTGTTAATGACCCATGCAGTTGGCATTTTCTCCTGCCCCAAAAATGAGGAGATACAGTGGTACTTTACAAAACTATCACATTTTTAGAAGCGACATCTTTACTTCATGTGTAATTCATCCATCCATCCATTATCCAACCCGCCATATCCTAACTACAGGGTCACAGCCAACACAGGGCGCAAGGGAGGAAACAAACCCTGGGCAGGGTGCCAGCCCACCGCAGGGCACACACTCACACACACACGCACACACACACACACACACACGCACACACACACACACCAAGCACACACTAGGGATAATTTAGAACCGCCAATGCACCTAACCTGCATGTCTTTGGACTGTGGGAGGAAACCGGAGTACCCAGAGGAAACCCACGCAGACACGGGGAGAACATGCAAACTCCATGCAGGGAGGACCCGGGAAGCGAACCACCTGTGTAATTCACATTTTTTGATTTAAAACACTGGAGCGATATGTTAGATTAATCAAATACAGATTACTTGAAACATTCTGTTTTGTTTACCTAGATTAGCCGGTGGTGAAATGATGTTTCAGAACAAATGTTCAAAATGTCAAATTTCAGTTACTTTACAACTTTTTTTTTTAGTACAATTTCAATTGAACCTAGTTAATAGTAGTTGACCAATTTCCTAATTTATGCATTTCAAATTAGGTTGTACAAGTATTTAGTTTCACTGTGTCACACATGCCTGTCAGAGGATCATCCTCCGGGTTTATCAGAGGCAGGTGATACTGCCTCGGGGCGAGAGGTGGAGCTGTCACTAATATTTTTGTCTCTTCTGACAATCATAGCAGCAAGAAGACGCCCACCGATGGCAATTGACTATTTCCCTAATGACTGGGGAGCTATAAAAATCCATGTTGCGATCAACCCAGAGCTCCCAAAGTTAACCCATTTGACTTCTGTTATGAGAAGACTACTACCTCTTTTTAAGTGTGCTGCAATTTCTAACTATTGATACATCATCAAGTGTTCTTTTTGTTTGCTGTTATCATCCTTTATTAAAAGGGGAGACCTTGCTGGCTCCCCAACACTTTCTAGGAGTGACGAGTGTCCTTGCAATTAAAAAGATTACAGAATTTAAAAGGTCTTCATTCAGATATCTATCAATCCCATATATCACACAAACAACATTTGCAGTCAATAAACAACACCCAAACCCCCAGCCTCAATTGAGAGCTAATTAGTAATATAAAAGAGTCCCACTGTGTAATGCAACCTCATATTATTTAAAACAATAGGAATTCTGCAGAGAGACCATCAGTAGCCATGCAGTTATTTTAGAGTAAAACTGATAAAATCTTGCCAAATCCTAAAGAAGCGCTGCACAGGTCCAGTCAAGGAAAATGTGTTTTTTTATTTTATTTATTTATTTTTTTTACTATATTAGGTATTTTAAAATATGATTTTCCCATTATGTTATGCAGGGTCCATCAGGATTCTTCCAAATGAAGCAGTAGTTGATATGCTAAATATGTAGTGTAGAAAATAAAAGTGTAAAAGTTGTGCCTGAAATAACTCCAAAGACTACTATAAGATAAATTTCAATGATTATTCATCCTAGACTATCTGACAGATAAGGTAACATTTTTTTTTTCCAAATGGGCTTTAATATCGGGCAATACCAAAACATATGCCCAAACAGCATCCATAGAACTACATGGTATCATTGTCATTTAGGGTCTAAACCGTGATATACTTTATTTTACTTTAATTGCCTTCTAAATGGAAACACAACAGTGTTTTAAAAATTCTATGTTTACAGCAGAGCTGATCAAAAGGTGCACCTATAATATCAGTATAAAGATCTATAAAGATTGAGATGCCTAATGCCTTCTACTTTGCAGTTAAGGGAAGACTTGATGGCAAAGTGATTCTGTAATGGAGCAGTAGACACCAGTGACTTTTCCTTGAAGTGTTTACTGCTATGTTTCAGCCTTAGACTGGACTTGTATATATTTTCTGTTTTATTGTTTTCTAATAATAAGACACCTTTCCTTAGGTATGTCATTAGATTTGTCATGGAGATATTATAAGCATTGCTTTTCATTTGATCTTACAGGTTATTGGATTATAGGAATTACTCTTGCTTCGTTTGTTGGATGTGCCATTGGACAGTGTACTGACACGTTTGCCTTGGATTGCCTTTTAGGGAAATCCTTTTTGTTGCTTTTGTGTCCATATTCTATTTATTTGTTTAGATAAACTTTCAATTTATAATTTATATATTATAATAATTAATTAATGAATAATTTATTTACAATTTATAAAGATTCTTTGTTTGGGTTTTCTCTGCAAACCAGATATTTAAGACAACCCTCTCCCTTGTAAAGAATTTTGGTATATTTTGGGACTTTCATTACTTTTTGAGTCAAGCTTTCCATTTTCAGGCCTGTGTAGGCCACAGCCTGCAGGTAGCAGATTGAGGATTTGCATACATGGAGTGATCCTCTTCTGGGCTGCTCAGTAACAGTTATGGCCTGCTTTTGTGGCTTATTTTGGAGACTGCACAGCTTTTTGCTATGTTTGTGTCCTTGTGTTACAACAGGTTCTACTTTGGTTCCGTAATTTGAATGTGTGAATCAAATATGGATTCAGCACCAACTTCTTTCTATTGTCTCAAAATATAGATATTCTCAATATATTATTATAGATGAAAGTCAGTTATCCCCATACCACATTCACATTTGATTTTTGTAATGCTTATTTTGATGTATGTGGACTTTTTGCCTTCAGTATAAGGAAACAATTGAACTGAGTTTAAAAAGATTTTTTTAATAACTGTAGAAATACTCTAAAACAGAAAAAATGTCATTATATTTATTTTAATTATATCAACACTGTCTGCTAGTGAGAGATGAGCAGTTGATCGTCTATTAACATCTTGTCTTGTGCTTTCTGCCAAACTGCTATCCTTTCTTTTACTTCTCTTATGAGATGTGGTCAGTGCCGGATTAACCAATAGGCACATGTAGCATATGCTACGGGCCCCGCAATTTTGGGGGCCCCCAAATGGTGGACCCAATATTTAATGAAAAAGTGTAGCATTGAAAAACTGGTCTTTAAAAATATTATCTTTACGTTTTTAAACTGTAAGTTTCTTACACAACAAAACTTTAGGGGCCCAACACATAAAATTCACATAAATATTACAAGATTCTTATTATAATTGAGAGTAAAATAATTATTTAGTCCGGTTTGAACTGTTCAGAATCTAAACTTCAGATGATGCAGACCAAAAGGACCCCCAAATTTGAAATGTGCTACGGGCCCCCAAAACTCTTAATCCGGCCCTGGATGTGGTCTAGAAGCTGTTGATGATAGTGTTTGGAACAAGAGGTGTGATGGAACCGCACCCTTTTAAAGATTCCTGTAGTTGCTTGCCCAACCCAACAGAACAGATAAAGCAGGAACACACAAGAGAACAGATAAGCTGAACAAGGATATAAAAGATTGAGAGCAATGTTTTAGCATTAACTTTGAAGTAAAGCTAAAAATAAATTTAGTAAAAATTGTTGGAAAAATACAGGGAAATATGAGCAAAATTGAGTATTTGGTGCTCACCTGAAAGAAGTTAAACAAACTTTTACAACATCTGCCACTGACAAAAAAGCAGCTGCTGTAGGAAATGAATGCAAATTGCTTTGTGATAAATTAGCACCATTTGAAGATAGATATAGAAGGAACATCATAATTGAAGGACTTCCTGAATATCACCCAAACCCAGTGAAACTCATAGTCAAATTATTTTTCAAAATAATATGATAAAACTTTAAATCGGACACTACAAATGCAAACAACCAGCTGCTTGCAACTTGGTCTATGTTTAAAGTAACATTTGCAGTAACTATTCTCTTTGTTTTCTTTTTTCCACTTTTTCAGCTATTATATTGAAATTTATTCTGTTAATTTTATGTATACAGTATTTGACTAACCATTAGGTAACTGAAAGTGATATTAGACTTTGTACAAGTGTTGTGATGTGAGATTTTACATATAACTTGATGAATATTTTGTACTGTATATCTTTATTTGTAATTTAGACAAAGCAGTGTAATTTAGTGTTTACACCCATACCCCCCCCCCCCCCACACACACACACACACACACACCCCCCTTTAGGAATGGGTCTGTTTGAATTTTACGACAGGATTTGGGGGATGTGTGTTTTAAGCCAGTTTGGCAAGTGTTTCTTTGCTAAAGTCATTTCTACCCCCGCAAATGGGCTAAGGTGTACTTTAACATATGGTTTGGGGGCAGGTGTTAAGATGTTATATTTCCCCCATTGGTCTGAAGTATGGCTGTTTGGAATTGGCTTGGTTCAGAAGCCTTTAAGTACCACGATGTGCTATTGGCTCTCAAGGTTGGACAGAACATCTATAAATGTATGTGTTTAACCTCAGTATCTCTCTCTTATCAACCAACATATGATGAAGAAGCATCTCTCTTGCTAACCTGTGATGATGAAGAGAACACAATGAACAGCACAGCTCAGCAGCCATTTTGAACAGACATGTGGCTGAAAGCTAAGCATCAATGATGCCTTAACTAGAGACATTTAAGTAACCAGAAGACTGTGTGCCACCTGAACTACATATCATCATTTAATCAGGTTGTATGGTTGCCAATATTCAAATGTACTTTGCATTTTGTTATTATTTATGAATATTATCAATAATACTAATACATTGTTTAAACTGTAACTTAACTTCTGCTTGTCTTTTACTACATCCAATTGCCTAAGTTTATAGATATAGAAGGGAAGGTGGGGATAAGTTATATACAATAATATCTTATAAACAGTGGTAAGTCTGTGAGATTAGGCATTCTAAGGCTACATATTAATAATACAATAGGGGAAAGTAGAGTAATATATATATTACTCTACCAAGACAAAACAACAAGTAAACATGTGGACTTGAAAGTTTTCAGGCACATAAATATGCTTGAATTTACATGTGCATAATTTTTATATATATATAAGTATAATACTCTTTATCTTGCCATTGTTTATGGTTACATTACAGACGCTTTAGAATTTCCCCCTTTTTTCAGTTTAACATTCTACACTAGGATTGTATCTGGACTGTACTATCATAAGATATCTCAATTTAATCTTTACTATACCATTGCCAAGAGTTTATTTTGTTTTGTTTTGGACATGAAGTATGGTCCAGCTTCAGTTGAGGAGCTTCAAATAAATAAAAATAATAATATTAATAATTTAGATACCAATTTTTTGTCTTGTTGGATTACAGCTCTGTCTAAAAGTATAATCTTTTTGTCTCATTTTCGGTTGTGTTTATGCATGTTAAATTTCCAAAAGACACTCCCCCCATTTATTTTCATCTAGACTTTTTTCTGAGAAATACACACGTCCAAAAGGGTGTTGCCAAACTCTTAATAAGCAATGTTCCTTTCTTTTAATCCCTCCAAAACTTTTAAAACTCCAAAACACCCTTTAGTCAATTTTGCATTTGCAGAATTGTATCAGTTTTACAAAATACGTGTGTGAAACGAAATGCTGCTAATTCACCCACCACTACCTGTTATTTTGTGATGTTACATTACACATAACAAAAATAAAGACATTCGGGCTGCCTGACAAGGACAGTGGTGGCTTGCTCTGTGTTTGTCAAACATGAAGATATGAATTTCACTGCACAGTGAAATGAACTGACGACACTACGTTTTTTATCAAAGCAAAACCTTACCTTTATGAAAATGCTAGTGCTGTCATACACCTTCATATCACTGCTAAGTGCAGGAGAGACAAGCCACAATGAAAGACAAGCCACGATGAAACAGAAGTAATGAAAACAATTTTTAGCACAAGCTGAGTCGCTGTTCAGAATACAGTAGAAAGAGAAAGTTTGAAAATTACGTTAGTAACTTTTTCTGTTTCTTGATAGTAGACATATCAAATCAATTTTATAATGAAGCATTTATAATTTTAGGCCATTGAAGCAAATGTAGTGTAGCAATTTTAAATCAACATTGAATGAATCAGCTTTGTGTCATCTTTGTAACATTTATCGAATGCCACTGGTACTCTGCCTTGTAGTACCGCATAGACCAGCAGCAATCTGTGTGAACCCTAATAAGCCAGCCCTCCTACTGTAGATGCTTTCTGCGGTTCATATATTCAATTATTTAACAAGCCATCTAGTTTAATACATAAGTGATTAAATATATTTTCATGAAACTACACTAAACCAGGAAATACAATGAAGTAGAATATATAGTTCCAGCCCAGCAAAGAGTTAAAGCAATTATGGAAACGAATCATACAAAAAAAAATTCTTAATTCATGAGAGCTGAAAATGTAATAGTTATGAGAGATGTGGTATGGATGATGAATGGGACAGTGCATTTCAGTCAGCATTGACAAAAGGAAATTTTTTTAAAAACACAAATATTTTATTTCCTAGCTTAACTCATTATGCAAATATACCCATACAATGGTGGGTAATTCAGTCAGTACATACATGTAAGTTAGTAAGTAAGTAAGTGAACTTTATTGTCATTCATACCATACAACAGTACAACAACGGATGCATAGCTGAACGAAATTGCATTTCTCCAGGCTCAATGTGCAGACATAAAAGACAGGTGCATAAAAGACAACATACAGACATTACAAACATTTCACTCATTTTACATTCATGTGTATATAAATCTATATATGTATATGTATATATACTGTAGATCTCACCATATTCTTTTACTTTAAACTTTTCATGAAGACTGAACCCCTGTTCCTGCAATGCTCTCAGAGTATACATTCCCAGAGGGGCTTCTGAAGTTGTGGGGTAGGATAAGTCCACAATTCCAGTGTTGGTAGAAATGTTAAGCCATTGCCCAATTCGATTAGAGCGGGGATCCTAGAACAAGAGTTAGTGAACCATTTAGTATAACGTTCATGACAAATAGTAAAACTATTAGTTAAATGAGTCAGTTTAGGCCCGGGCCTTTACCTATAACTCCTGTGGTAGTTAACTACATAAAGTTTATTTAGTTAACTAAATTTCACTCTCAAAGTGAAGATTCTTTCTTAATTGGGTTCTCTCATTAAAGGAAAATAGCTAATGTGATGAGTTGCATTGGTACTTCTTTACATGTACCTGAAAATGGTGTCAAATCCTATACTAACCACTGCTAGTGACACCACTGACACAAAATAAGGGAAAATAAATGATTAAAATATTGTATAATAATCATAATGCAAATATAATAGTGTTAGTTATTTTCAGATCCTCATATTCTTTAGAGAACCAATCATAGAAGACCAGAAGCAACCAAAAATGGTTTGGCATACTATGCAACCAACTGTCAATGTGATTATACAACACTATCCACCTTCTGTTCTTTCATTGGATTGTCAATTCATAATTTAATCAGACATAAAATGGATCTCACAGTGTTCTTTACAAAATTTGTAACTGATTGTATGTGAATGTTAACTGCATCGGCAATAGTGCTGTGTCATGAAGATTAAACTACAATGGAGTGGTATAATGTCACATTCAGCACTGAGACTGATGTCTAACAGTTATGCATGGAAATGAAGTGGATAAAAGTGCAATCAGACCAGGAACCTCAAATGAGATACTTGCATGGCCAGCACAGCAAGTGTTTACCTAAAATATTAGAGTTTGTGTTTCCTTCCATTCATTAAGAGCAGTAAGACAAGTGACAATGCATCAAGAACATTCTGGCAAACATTGTGTGATCTACTCAGTGCATTTTTCCAACAGGATAATGTCCAACCATATATAGCGTCTATCTTCTGAGAATGTTTCATGATGTCAGCACCCTAATCTGTGCAGCTGCATTCCCAGAACTGTCTAAGACCTGTTATAACACCAACTACTGTCTTCAGCACATTCTTAGTGCATCATGCAGGAAGAACCATCCAAAAAACCGTAACACAAAATAGGGTCACAAGCATAATGATAAAAAGGAGTACATAGTTGGAACATAAAATTCATATGTCCAGAATTATTAGAAATAATCAATAACATAAAAATAACAAGAATAATGACATCAAGAAATAAATATACTGCTCAAAAAAATTAAAATATTTTTAATCAGAGTATAGCATCAAGTCAATGAAACATCAAGGATATTGATCTGGTCAGTAAAGTAGCAGAGGGGATTGTTAATGAAATTAACAATAGGTGCACTAAAGGGGCAGCAATGAGATGACCTCCAAAACATTAATGGTTTAACAGGTGGAGGCCACTGACATTTTTCCTTCCTCATCTTTTCTGACTGTTTTATCACTAATTTTGTATTTGGCTACTGTCAGTATCAATACTGGTAGCATGAGGTGATACCTGGACCCTACAGAGGTTGCACAGGTAGTCCAACTTCTCCAGGATGGCACATCAATACGTGCCTTTGCCAGAAGGTTTGCTGTGTCTCCCAGCACAATCTCAAGGGCATGGAGGAAATTCCAGGAGACAGGCAATTACTCTAGGAGAGCTGGACAGGTTTGTAGAAGGTCCTTAACCCATTAGCAGGACTGGTATCTGCTCCTTTGGGCAAGGAGGAACAGGATGAGCACTGCCAGATCCCTACAAAATGACCTCCAGCAGGCCACTGGTGTGAATGTCTCTGACCAAACAATCTGAAATAGCCTTCATGAGGATGGCCTGAGGGGCTTGATTGGCATTTGCCATAGAATACCAGAATGTGCAGGTCTACTACTGGCACCCTGTGCTTTTCACAGATGAGAGCAGGTTCACCCTGAGCACATATAACGGATGTTCAGCATGGCCGGTTTGGTGGTGGGTCAGTGATGGTCTGGAGAGGCATATCCATGGAGGGACACACAGACCTCTACAGGCTAGACAACTGCACATTGACTGCCATTAGTTATCGGGATGAAATTCTTGGACCCATTGTCAGACCCTATGCTGGTGCAGTGGTTCCTGGGTTCCTCCTGGTGCACGACATTGCCTGACCTCATGCGGTTCAGAGTTCAGATCAAGTTCAGAAATCACAGCTCTATAGCAGCTGATCAGAAAGAGGATTATCGGTATACAGCATCTAGCACACACTGTCTCAGACATGTGCACAGTCTATTTGATCTTCGCTGCTACGGCAAATGCATACGGCAAATGCTTCAGAGCTTTTTCTCTCGGGATCTGGCAGTTCAGAACTAATTTCATCAAGCTCTAAACATGCTCAATCAGTCCATCTATTGCTCCCGGTAGAACTGCTTGTACAATTACCTCACTTTAAACTTGCACTGCAGTTGCAGTATTGCACAACCTGAGCCACTTATGCTTACATTAGTATATTTTTCATTGTTTTTTTATTGTATTATTATTATCACTACTGTTATTATTATTATTATTGTTGTTGTTATTTTATAATTTTATAGGAAGCTTATGGAGGATTTGCATATTGAAATTCATTGTACCATACAATAACAATAAAGGAATTCAATTCAATTCTATAAGCAGCGTGTATTTACAGATGATGATGACTGGCTTCTAAATCGATTTAGATTTTCAAGCACTATCTTCTTGGAGCTCTTGATATCATTTTTAAGATGAAATGCAGTATAAAGTATGTATATTACATTATACAGATAAAATTTTATCTTCATTTAAATAATGTATACTGTTAATAATTAAACTTTCTTTGTACGGTGGCGCAGTGCTAGCGATAAGCTGGCACTGCATTTAGGGTTTGTTCCTGCCTCGCGCTGTATGCTTGCTGGGATTGTCGCGACCCTGGATGGACAGATAGATGGTATAATTAAACATATACTACAAAGACATTTCAGTGTTCCATGAAAGTTTTGAAGAATCAGTGTTCTAACCTTTACATTTATTAAAGAACTTATTGTGTGACAATTGGTTACTTGGAGAAAAGCCAAGCTAGTATTATTTGGAGAAAGAAAAGGAAGAATGGGAATTGGGGGTTAGTATGTTTGAAAGAGACATTACTGCTGCAATAAATTATTTAATCGAGGGTTGCATGCATCGCAGCAATCATCTTGCGGGTGTCAGGAATGATCTCCAGACGGGGCACCAGCTCGTCTCTACCACTGCGCCACCATGCCCTCATGTTTAATACATGCTTTACTTCCTATCATCATGAAAATGATATCAAGTATACATCTTAGTATTTAGTATTGTTAGTATTGCTCAGAGAGCTGTAATATCATTAATGTAATGTATTCTGTGTTCTATCAGCGTAAGAGAAAGCCCATTTAAGAAGCACGTAGTGATTCACACAGAGAGTACATAGACGAACACATAGAATATGAAGCATTTAACGTGCCATTTTAGTAACAATGGGATTTGAGAAACTAGTAAATTAATTGATTTTAAGATTACGTTTATGACTTTCTACTTTAATGACAAAATAAAGTACGAGACAGAAGTGGACATTTTGACCTTTTTTTCACTGTGTCCCTATTTTTTCTTTTCTTTTCCCCCTAATAAGCTTCCCTATCACACTCAGGCAGTGCGCAACGACTCACCATTTCACAGTGACTATGATCTCTGACTACTTCTTTTTCATTTCGGGCACTGTGTGACTTTCTGAATTTGATCTTTCAAGGTTCTCCACACTCTGTATCACTCAATTGACTTCCTTTTGTTGTTTATACCACTGCTTAAGGCAACAAATAGGATGTTTTTCCTTGCCTCAACTTTCCATTCGCTGAAATTATTTTTTTCACATGGTTTTTCCATTGTCATTTAACCAAACGCTGAATGGAAAGAGCTATTTATATTGATTTGCATTTTAAAATATGCAAATATGCACATGCATTACACTTCACACAGACAGGGATTTATATAGTGAAAGAATGTGGAAGTTGGCATATGCACATTTCTGTTTTTGTCCGTATACCATGTTTTAGTGTGAATTCTATGCAAGGTGTTATACATGAGACCCCTGGTGATTAAGGTAGCTCACAAGTTCAGAAATGTTATACATGCTTGCATGTATTACTATACAATCGGAGCTCAGCCAGGTTAATTTATTTGCTCAGGGCAGTGACTCAAATGTGAGGATTTACTTGGTAACCCTAAGGTTGTTGTTGTTTTATCATTATATCATACTGCCTTCCTAATACCGATCACATCAGTTTACTAATAACTTGGCATATTTGAAGAGATGATCGATAAGAAATTGTTTTAAAAGAAAAATAATGTTTTTAACTTACCACTAGTTCCACAGTTGTGTACTGCAAAATAAAAATGGGATCATTTAATATAGAATTTTTAAATCAACCTCATCATATTGTAAACAACTAGTGATATTCAAATATTGTAGTATTCATTTAATACATTTTCTTAAAGTATGATGACAAGAATAAAAAGAAAAAGATAATAGCTTACACAACAAATGTATTTTATTCAGATTTAACTCTTTATTTTTTCTTACCAATAATTAAAAATATATACTGTATGTTTACTTCTTACCTTTTCATTGACAGGTAAAAAATCCTTGTTCATTGCAAAAATACGAAATTTAACTGAAACGAAAAAAGTATGAATTAGTGTAAACTGCCCTAATTCGGGATGTTCATGAGAAATGCAATGATTTTTATCATGAGGTAGAAGCATATAATAGACAAGAATAGTTGTGCCATATATTTTAAATATTAAATTGTGTACTTTAGTTTAAATGTTTAAAGCCTAAATATTCTCAGTAGCAACAGATATTTATAATTTGTTGCCCGCTGACAGAGGTCCATAGAGGGACCCCAGTAAAAGGTCAAAAATTAAAAGTCACAGCATATTTGTAATAAGCGACCCTGATACAGTCTAAATTGATACCCTGCCTGCATGTGTTTGAAATTAATCATTATTAACCTTCTGCTAATGGCTGCTAGAGGACTAGGACCACCGTGTAAAGAATCAAAATCAAAAATATTATCATATTTGTGATCAGCAGCCTTGTAGTAGACTTTAACAAAGGCTTCTTTGGGTCTTTATAACACTTATAAAGCATCAGTAAAGGGTTTATTCATCTCTGCAATGTGACCTAGTAATTAAATTCTACTTTGCAGTGGTCTGAAGTGGCTTAATTGAGACACATTTCTCTTGACATTACATATTTAGCATAAGACCATGTCAATATGTCACACTGCAAAGAAATGAATAACCTATCGACTGATGTGGTATGTGTTTTGAAGACCAAACTAAATCTTTGTTGAAGTCTTGTTACATAAGAGTAAACAAGTAATGGGTGCATTTTTGCAGTACCTAAACTAAAGTGTTACTCCATGAAACAAATGATGTTTTGCTTGAGTGTGAAATTTGTGCGACTGACACAAGGAAGGTGTTTAATTCCTGTCTATTTGTGTCACTTAACAGACATTTTCTTCATTCAATAGACATGTCTTTTGTGGTTGTACTGGTAAGATAATACCTGCTTAGGCTATAATGAAACAGGAAAGGGCAGTTGCTTTGTAATGGCGGGAGGAGGGCAAGTGGCTTTCAATACGTTTTAAAAAACACACTGCACCTCTGTGGTGATATGAATGAGAGGCATAAATTAATTGATTTTATTGGTGTGCAGGTGATTTCTTGCTTTATGCCACTGCAGAAAAAATAAACATGCATGTGACAAATCTTAACGGAGCAATATTTCTTGTTTTCTATTCCCAAAAAAACTTCATAATCTTTTTTAATGAGTTTCACAAATTGTGCAATTACCACAGAAATAAATCTTTGCTTTACTATTGTAAAGCTTCATGCAAATCAAAATTTTCATGCTTTGCTCATCACTATCTTTAGGGGTTTTTTTTCAGAAGTGTACACTCTACCATAAACGCCTGATTGATGGTGTACTTCTGTCCTTCTGACTGATTCTCCCATCTCACTGTTTGGTTCTTGGTCACCTCCCTAACCAAGACCCTTCTTGCCTGGTTACTCATTTTGGCTGTATGGCCAACGCTAGAAAGAGTCCTGGTAGATCCAAACTTGTTCCAAATCCCAATTTTTGAGGCCACTGTTTTCCTGGTAACACCCAAAGCTTTAGAAATAATTTTATACCCTTGATCTATGCCTCAGCACAATTTTATTGTGGCGGTCTATAGGGTGTTCCTTGGATTTCATGGCAGGGTTTTTGTTCTGATATGTGTGAATTGTGAAACCTTATTTTTACACATGAATGTGACTTTCCAAACTATTTTGAATCAATTAGATATGCTACAGATGGTCTCCAGTCAACTGCTGGATACATCTCGAGGATAATTAAAGCAAGTAGGTTGCACCAAGCTACAATTTGGAGTGCCACAGGAAATGGTCTGAGTGCTTACATGAATGATAGATTTCAGATTTTGATTTTTAATAAATTTGCAAACCTTTCTGAAAATAGGTTTTTACTTTGTCATTATGTGATATTGAATTAAGATTGATGGGCAAAAATGGCAAATTTATGTATTTAAAATTAAATGTACAGCACAATGTATATATAAATACCTTGCCTGAAGAAGGGGCATAAGCTGCCTAGAAAGCTTGCATGTTGACATCTACTCAGTTAGCCAATACAAGGTGTCATTTTCTTTTTAATTCCTCATTTATTTCATAAATGGATAACAATGTACTACTATTACATGGAATTGAAGACACAATTAATAAACTGTAACCAAAATCTGTAATTGATAATTACTACTATCTAAAATATTTACTACATACATGTTTGTAGTAAGGGGAGGCACGGTGGCGCAGTGGTAGCGCTGCTGCCTCGCAGTTAGGAGACCCGGGTTCGCTTCCCGGGTCCACCCTGCGTGGAGTTTGCATGTTCTCCCCGTGTCTGCGTGGGTTTCCTCCGGGCGCTCCGGTTTCCTCCCACAGTCCAAAGACATGCAGGTTAGGTGGATTGGCGATTCTAAATTGGCCCTAGTGTGTGCTTGGTGTGTGGGTGTGTTTGTGTGTGTCCTGCGGTGGGTTGGCACCCTGCCTGGGATTGGTTCCCTGCCTTGTGCCCTGTGTTGGCTGGGATTGGCTCCAGCAGACCCCCGTGACCCTGTGTTCGGATTTAGCGGGTTAGAAAATGGATGGATGGATGTTTGTAGTATTAGAGTTGAGAAAAAGTGCACTGCAATATATTGGCTGACATTGAATGTCTACATGAAAATCTACAATCTTGCATTTTTGTAAGGTCTGATACATGGCCTTTTCACATGTGATTACACAGAGACTCACACAGATAATATAGATTAATATAAGTACATTTATTCTTTCTGGTTTTCTTTCACAATACACACTATTCTGTCAGGTGAACAAGTAAGTCTATACTTGCATTTTTGTCCATATATGCTTTATTGACATCCAATATACAAGAGAAGTAAGGCCAAACCATGTATCTTATACATTTTAAAGAGTAAATTAATAAACTTAAATTACACAATTTGTTATTTTCTATAATAATATCCATTCATCCATTATCCAACCTGCTATATCCTAACTACAGGGTCACGGGGGTCTGCTGGAGCCAATCCCAGCCAACACAGGGCGCAAGGCAGGAAACAAAAACCCCGGGCAGGGCGCCAGCCCACCTCAGGACACACACACCCACACACCAAGCACACACTAGGGACAATTTAGGATCGCCAATGCACCTAACCTAGGAGGAAACCGGAGTACCCAGAGGAAACCCACGCAGACACGGGGAGAGCTTGCAAACTCTACACAGGGCTATAATAATATGTCCATATATTTTTCTATTTTGTATTTCATCCTGTTTGCTTTGTATATCATAGATTCTCCCCTATTACACTGCTCTTCTTCAACTCACTGCAAAAATGTAGGTGTGGGCAATCGGCAATTCTTACTTTTGGACTGTTGGTGTGCGCGAAAAAAAGAGTTCTTTGGGTTTCATTGCATTATTTAAAATTAAATATGGTTTATTGTTATTATTGATAGTCTGGTATCTTGCTGTGACAGTGTAGGTCTGGCTCCAAGCTCCCTCTTCCAGGTTTGAGAGCCTCTTGAACCAGACACCGTCGATAGTCATGACTGGAATGAGCTGGACAAATGAGGTCACCACATGAAGCAAGGGGAAGGTGCAAAAGTGATCAGCACTTTTGCTAAAAACAATCAAAACCAAACAGTGTCCAAAAAGAAAGTGCAGTGCTTCAACTGTTAAATAAATACTCCAACAAAATGGGTGAACGTGGAGGTTAAAAATCCAATAAATAATTCAGCTAAAAATGAGGTTAAAATACTGGCAGAAACAGTCCTTTTTGTAAAAATCTGGTTCCTTTTCCTTTATCTGGCGGCTCCTCAGCTTTTCCCTCATGGGCCTTGTAGCAGAGGAGTTGCCCTATCAGCATGTGCAGCTGAACTTTCACCGGTCCGGTTGCCTTCCGTCCCATGGCTACGTACAAGCTCCCTCGCTGGACTGAGACTCAGGTTCCCAATGGCCAGGGCACTCACGTTGAGGCTCTCCCCACCAACCCTCCTCAACCGTCACTGCCTGCTCGGCCTTACGCGGTGAGCCATTCACCTTCTAGGTCGCTCCAGCTCCTCAAAACTGCTCTACAGGAGTGTCAGCCATACACTCTTCCCCCAGAGCTCTCCTCCCAGCTGCCTGCTTTCTCTCTCATGAGCCTGCTTCCTTTTGCTCACTGGCTCTTTTCTCCTCCTGCCATCTTCGTCTGTTAACCTCCGTTTTCCCTTCACACTCGCGCTTCTCCCTTTTAAAATAGAGACGTGGCACAGCTGTGACGATTAGCAGTTCCCGGCACTAATTACGGCCACTGGCGATTGTGCACCTGTGCACTTAATTGTGGGACCACCCACATCGTGCACGGGAACTGCTCTCGCCACGCTACCGCACCCTACCCCCAAAAAGCCTCGTGTGGGGCGATTGTTTATTTAAAATGGCAATCAGCTGCAGACGTCTCACTACCATACTTGTCTATTGTTGACTCTGCCACCTTACTGGAATAAGCAGGTTCAAAAAATGAATGAAAGTATGAATGACGTGGATTTGTGATAGAATGGTTTGAAATGTAGCTCTCAGTTTTGTGGTTGTGCTTGTTAAATTTCACTGACACTCTTGAATTAATAGACTTATTATTACTTATTCAACCACTTACTTGGAAAAGTGTAATTTAAACTTTTATTGTGTTGTTTTTCTTCAGCAAAGTGAATTTTGAGAAATTTGATCAGACCTTTTTTCATAGTGCGTAAGTATTTAAGAGTTCTTAATAAAATTCCAGCCATGAACAAATAGTATACCAAGAAAATTAAGAAATTAATAAAACCTTTAAATGAACATGACATGTACCTGTTTGTCCTGGTTTATAGATGGGCTTGTCTGTCTGTATGAAGGTCATTGACTGTATTGGGGTAATAAGTACTTTTTTCTTGTTCTTAACTTCAAAGCTGTTGCCCCTCAGTCTCACCTCAATATGTCCAACAAATTCATTGCTCATTGGGACCTTTTAAATCAAAGCATAAATGATGAAAAGAGTTATGAAAGTTATGACAATTGCTTTCCATACTTTGCATCCTCTTCTCCTTTGCGGGTTGGGTTGTGGGGGGGTCAAAAGGGATATGATTTAAATGAGTTTTTAAAAAAATTGTCAAAAATAATTTATAAGTGCTTTTTCTAACTTAACTTACATCTTAACACACAGTTGTGCTCTGTCAGTGGTCAGATAACACTCATTCATCACTGACCCCTATTTTGTAACAAAAGTAACATGTCAGCATATGTGCTCATCCATCTAATTCACTCCATCTCCAACTTTTGTTCATATTTAAACACAAGTGGAAACGAAAACAAGCAACTTTGGTTGTTTTTTAAAAATCTTTTATGGTGTTGTGAATTGGACAATCGGTATTCTCTAACTGCAGGTATTATTTTAAAACCAACCTTCAGTCTGCCTGGATTTTATGTTTTTTATTGGAGTGTGATGACCTGTAAATTAACTCTGGGGCATTACAAACACATTGCTGTGAAACACTTTGAAGAAGTTTTAATTCCACGTATGTTGTGTATTTTCCTTTTTTATGTTCTGTAAATATAAGTACAGTTTCTTTCATTGTTATCTACATTATACTCTTAGATTAGAATGATCAGATAGTTTATAACTTAAATGTTAGCTGGGAGTAATTCCTTTCCAAAAGAAACCGAAGAAAAAGACTAATAAAACATTCTTGATGACATAAGTTGCTTGCACATAATTTTAGGATAAAAGCCTCTGGAACTTGCTGTCCATCGTCAAAGTAGATCATCAATTTTCAGTGTGTAGCACCACAAGGTACAAGCTCCACATGGTTTTTTGATATCAGAGAGACTCTATCCACATGACATTGGACAATGCCATTCATGCATAAACCTGACTTCTGAATCTTAAGGCCACCAAAAATGAATACTGTTCTGACACAAGATGCTAGGGGTCACTGCTGCCCCTGACACAAAGTAAAAGCAATAGCTGTGTTTTAATTGTTTCCCTTCTATAAATAGTGCCCAAAGCACCACAGCCACAATATCACAGGCAAGTGAAACACCAAACACAATAATAACACAAATCTCTCTATCTTCTCCTCCATACCTCTCAGCAAGCTTTGTTCACCTCCACTCGACTCTGGTTCCCTTGCTGGGTTCCCAGCAGTCCTTTAAATAGTCCTTGACCTGGAAGTGCTTCCGTTCTTCCTCCCATGTGACTTGCCAGCACTTCCGGGTCAGCTGGAGCATGCATGTTCTTTTAATCAACCCAGAATTACTTTGGGGTTTCCTTCCTCATGATCCACTAGTACTTCCAGGCAATAGGGAAAGCATAACTCTCCAGGTCCTTCAATAGCTCCCCCTGGTGTCACCCATGGCACGCAAAAGGGCTGAGAAACCGAACTCTAAGTCCCAGGATGCCCTGCTGGAATCTGAGGCACCACTACACTCCAGGGGAGCTGCTAGCATTTTGGGGGAGGCAGTATCGACAAGTAGCTGCCCTCCCCCATCCTTCCATTTTAGGGGCATCCTGGCCGGGCTGAACTGCCGGCTGTCTCCCACAATGGTTTTCTTTAATATTCAGATCTTTACGGAAAGTACTATTCAGTATGCTTTTTATCTTTGGTTTAGGGATGTAGGACTTTACATCCAGACTTTACTATTACTCATTATTTGTTATCATCTATTTCATTATTCTCTTGCAACCAAACCAGCTAAATGATGACTTGTGCCAAAAAGAATTTATATCACTGAGCAGGTTTTATAACTGCATTGATGTGACAAACACATTAAACCTTAAAAATGATGAATATGATCTACAAACTTTATTTTGGTTACTTTTCAGGAAGGCCAATAGTGCATATTGACACTGAAGAACTTTTTGGTTAATAAGGGCTACCCGTTTTCACTTCTCAGTGAACTGGCCAACAGATCAGGAATATCTCAGCCAAGCTTTACTTCATCATGCTTGCTGTGCTGGAAGCCATTAACCAATGAGATGCTACATTCAGATTTATATGATGTGGCGTACTGTACATACGTAAAAATAACTTGTTTTTGCCAATATAAAAAGGCAATTTGCAGCAGTGCCCGGTTTTTCTAATGTAATCCGAGCACTTTACTGTGCCCATATTGCAATAGGAGCAACCAGCAAGAATGATGTTTGTTTACCGTAAGTAGTTACACAGCATTAACCCATAAATCATCTGTGATGCTAAGGTGAGAATGACAAATATCATGGCTTTGTGACCCGGGTTAAACCATGTTTCTTTTATTTTGAACCACAGTAGAGTTGGCAGTCGTGATGGTGCTATTTGTGGTGGTTTGTTTGTAAGGTAAGTGGCTAAATCCTCAGTTTTTAATAAGGCCTATACTATTCATTGTTACAGCAATCATGTTATACAGGTGCCAGGTGATACTGGGTACCCACTCAAACCCCAGTGCCTCATGCCTTTCGCATACTCCCAGAATGCAGAGCAGATGTGCTACAATGCGAAGTATGTTCTTGTGTGCTCAGCTGCTGCAGTAGTTCTGCAAGGGGGATCACCTGGATGACGCTGTGCTGAGATTTTGGATTACAAAGACACGTACAAGGTAAAAAAAAACTTTAAGAATCACTGGTCTGGAACATTCAGGAAGGATTGTTTGTCACTTCTCCACATGATATCCTTTGAAGAAAATTTATTTTTAGTCAGTGATAGGATTAAATATGTCTGAAGAAAAGGGTGTTATGTCTATTTCTGTTTAACTGAGTGGTCTAGTTGTAGAGAAAATGTTGAACTAAGAAGAAAACTTTGAACCTAAAACATCACACTTGGTCAATGGCCTGTTTAAATAAAAGCTCAGCTTAAAAGTTTGTTTTGGACTAACATTTAACTAGAAACTCTTTGTATACTTTCTCAGTGCCTTTACTCATACAATTGTGTCATTAAGTTTTGACATTTTTTGCTTGTTGCCTGTATGTTTTTGCACTACTTGACATTCTCTGAGTGGCAACATAGCTTAGCCAAATGGACTTGTAGCTTATTAAATTGTAGACTTGTGAAACCCAGTATATTAATGCAAATGGCTTGCTGTAAGTATTGGGGTACCAAACCAGTGAAATTGGTATTGCCAAATGATTCAATACTAGTGGTGATGTGGAAACACGGTTAGTGCCATCCATTATGAGATTTTGTGAGTGTGAACACAATTTAGGATTAATGTAACGTTCTGCTTAAATATCTAGTCATTTTACAAGACAATATTATTCATCCATCCATCCATTATCCAACCTGCTATATCCTAACTACAGGGTCATGGGGGTCCGCTGGAGCCAATCCCAGCCAACACAGGCTGCAAGGCAGGAAACAAACCCTGGGCAGGGCGCCAGTCAATATTATTAAAGTGCTATTAAAGGATAGATAGATAGATAGTTTTCAGAGGCTAAATTTGTTTTTTTTCCCTTCTAATTTCATAACTTGCAACTATAAACATTTCCAGGACACTGTAGTTCTCTTGATTGTTTTTGCTTTATTATTAGTGCATACTTTTATAAAAAACAAATTGAAAATCATATCTATAATTTACAACTGTTAACATACTGTTTGAGCTCTGACAGGTTAAGTAAAACTCCCAAGATAACTCATGTCAGTTACAGGAACTGAACTGGAAATCTTCTGGTTTGAAGACCAATAACATATTCACTAGGCTTCATCCTGCTGACCCAGCCATTGCGATTGCTTAAATAAACTCACCTGGAATTCAAAGCATTTGTAGAAATCCTTCTCCTTAATGGTTTCCTCCAAAAGAATCAGATTTCTCCTCTCCATTAACAGGTTTATGGTGAATGTTATAGTTTCATTAGGCTGGAGGAGATGGGCACAAACTTTCTCCACAGTACCTCCATGAATGTGATGAGGAATTGTTACCATATAGATCCTGAAATACCAACATGAAACAAAAGGGAAGAAAATAGAACTTGTTCTGTCCTGTTCAACTACTGAAAAGATTGTGCCGATATATGGAAAAAAAATTAGATAATTTATGGCAAAAATGAAATCTAACCAAAGAAAAGTTTTATATCAAGCCATGAACTGTTCTTTTGCTTATTATAAGATTTACTGAATTATCAACAAATTTGTATTTGAGATTATTTAGCTTATTGTCAATTAAGTTTTGCTTACCCCATTGGCAGATTTTTTTTTCTAAATAAAAGGAAAGTAACTCCCGTTTCAGGTTTGTTTTTTCTGTTGTTGTTGTTCATTTTTATTCATATTCATTTTTTGTGGTATTGCCATTAAATGGCTAAAATAGAAATTGGTTAAAGCATTATAAACAATTTCTTACGGTCTGGCGGTGCTCTCAGCCGTGGATTTGCATAGTTGCAGGCAAAACAAAAGAATCACCTTCCACATGGTGGTCATAAGGTGGAGATCTCCTCAAATTTGTGACAACGAAGGTGAAAACCTAAAAGTACAAGTCAGATTTATACTCTGAGTCAGCACACTGAATACACTTTATATCCCTCGCTCTGTTTCACTTGCCCACACTCTCATTTTGATCCACCCACTCTAATGATCTAAAGACACTAAACACACATTTTGTAATCTCACATGTCTGTTTAACTTTTGCAAAAAGCTGAAGCCATAATTCTCTTTAAGGACTGTCTGTTTACTAAGTAAATGTAAGAAAACTTGGATGGTGGCCTGTTTTCTAATAATAACTGGATAATGGGATATAAAATGGGAAGTTTAGTAGGATTCTTTTCAAACATTTTGTTATTGTCTTTTTTGGAAACTTGAATCATTTTAGATTTTAATTTTACCTAATTTTTTTGTCTAATCTAGCATATTCTGCACCCTTCTTCAATTATTATATTATGTGAAAAAAGAGAGTACAATATATTTGTAGAAAATAAGTAAAAAGAAGTATAAAGTTATAGCAAACCAAGAAATTAATTAGTTGAAAAGTTCCATTAACAGAAAATACATTTCATTTGTTTTTAATCACCAGAGGTGAAAGATCAACATCAACCTAAACTGTCTCTCCTAAATGCCATAACATTGACACACAGTTATAAAAATGGATATTATGGAACACAAATCTAATTATTTTCCCAAACCCTCCCAACTTACAAAAAAACTCATGAAAATGTTATGTCATTTAATCACTGCTTTCTGTATTTTACCTTTTCTTAGTAAGTAGCACACAAATAAACAAGACACTGAAGTAACTGCTTCTCTTTACCAGTTAGTGTCATTTGCACATGTGTCTGCACTGCTCGTCTATTAAAGGAGCAAACTCCACAGACAAAGGGGGAGTAAAGAGAAGAGTTCAAAGCAATGGCGAAAAAAGCACATTTTTAAATTTCTTTTATATGTAAATATAGTGCAGCACATTTTTCTGAATGCAAATAAGGGACAATAAAAAGGATTGCTAATTAAATAATTTGAATAATTATGAGTGATGCATTGATTTGTGTAAGTGGTTGTAATAAAAATAGCTAATGCCACTGACAACCAAGCATCCATCCGTCCATCCATCCATTTTCAGTTGCTTATCCAGGTCTGGGTCACATGGGCAGCAGTCTGAGCAAAGATGCAAAGATATGTCCCTTTTCCTTGACACTTCCTCCAGCTCCTCCAGGGGGATGATGAGACGTTCCCAGGACAGCCAAGAGGTATAATTTCTCCCACATGCCCTGGATCTTACCTGAGTCTCTCCCTGGTTGGACATGCCCAAAACATCTCCCCATGGAAATGTTCAGTAGGCATCCTAATCTGATACCCAAACCACCAAAACCAACTCCTTTCAATATGGAGAAACAGTGGCCTCACTTTGAGCTCCTCCTGAATGAATGCTTTCTCACTCTGTCTCTAAGGTTTAGCCCAGAAACAAAGCGAAGGAAACTCATTTCTGCTGCTTGTATCAACAATTTAGCTCTTTCGGCCACTACCCACAGCTTATGACCATAGGTGAGGTAGGATTAGAGATAGACTAGTAAACTGAGAACTTCACATTTTAGCTCAGCTCCTTCCTCACCACAACTGACTAGTAGAACATTTGCATGACTGCAGATGCTGCTCTGATCTGCCCATCAATCTCTCGTTCCCTTTTTCCCTCACTTTAGAACAAGATCCCAAGATACTTAAACTCATCCACATGAGGGAGCACCTCATCCCCAACCTGCAGAGGGCACTCCACCCTTTTCCAGCAGAGAGCTATGACCTCAGATTTAGAGAAGCTGATTTGGCCACTTCACACGCAGCTGCAAACCACCATAGTGTGTGTCTAAGGTCATAGCCTGCTGAAGCAATGTAATTGTAAAATAATACTTTTTTAATGAAACTACTATAGGCTTTACATATATATTTCTTGAGTAGTGGGAGTAAGATTCTTCAATAAACAGTATACAGTAAATGCATCATGTACATTTTATTTTAGGTACAAGATAGATCAATACGATGCATTGGGATGTATCATCAGTGATGTTCCTGGGGTCACTGGGAGTTTTGGGACTTTCAACATCAGACCACTTCACCCTGTTGACCCAGCCGATGGCGATTAGAGCCCAGCTGGTGTTCTAGAAGCAGCCACCCACTAATAGATAGATAGATAGATAGATAGATAGATAGATAGATAGATAGATAGATAGATAGATAGATAGATAGATAGATAGATAGATAGATAGATAGATAGATAGATAGATAGATAGATAGATAGATAGATAGATAGATAGATACTTTATTAATCCCAAGGGGAAATTCACATACTCCAGCAGCAGCATACTGATACAAAAAAAAAAAACAAAAAAAAAAAAAACAATATTAAATTAAAGATTGATAAGAATGCAGGTAAAAAAACAGAATAACTTTATATAATGTTAACGTTTACCCCCCCGGGTGGAACTGAAGAATCGCATAGTTTGGGGGAGGAACGATTTTCTCAGTCTGTCAGTGGAGCAGGAGAGTGACAGCAGTCTGTCGCTGAAGCTGCTCTTCTGTCTGGAGATGACACTGTTTATTGGATGCAGTGGATTTTCCATAATTGATAGGAGCCTGCTGAGCGCCCGTCGCTCTGCCGCAGATGTCAAACTGTCTAGCTCCATGCCAACAATATAGCCTGCCTTCCTCACCAGTTTGTCCAGGCGTGTGGCGTCTTTTTTCTTAATGCTACCTCCCCAGCACACCACTGCGTAGAAGAGGGCGCTCGCCACAACCGTCTGATAGAACATCTGCAGCATCTTATTGCAGATGTTGAAGGACGCCAACCTTCTAAGGAAAAATAGCCAGCTCTGTCCTTTCTTACTCTTACTTTCTTAATCAGCTCTCTTTGTGGCTCTCTCTGCAACTTCTTTCAAGGATCTTATGGCCTTCCTTTTGGCAGTGCCTATGATACCTAGTATGTTAAGTGCATTGAGGGCAGAAAATTCTACAAAGTCCTGACAGCCCACTTCAACCAACTCACAGCGACTCTTCCAACCCCAGCTCTGACACTGCTCCACTGGTTCCTTTGAATTGCTACATTTTCTTTCAGCAGTGTAATCCATGCACTCTTCCCAAGGCACTGTGAGTTCTAGCATGAAAACCTGATTGGTGCAGTCTGAAAAGATGATTGTATCTAGATTGAGGCCTCTACTGATACATTAGGTTATCTGTCTATCTTTCCAGAGGCTAAAGGGTGGGAGATGTGGAAGCAAAGCTGACCTTAGTAACCTTAAAGTTCACCCTGCAGTTCCAGATCTCTGGTCATAGCACCTGGTGTTGAGAATTAAACAAATCTGGTTACCTGTTGTAGGCCATTGTCTAACAGACCTGTATTTAACATCTCAACGCCTGCTTAGCATTTCAGTAAAACTCCTAAGGTGAAACCCCTCCACCTCTGAACCTCTGAGACCAAAATAAAATATAAGAATCTAGACCAAGTTAAAATTAAAAGTGTCTACTGTATTTATTAAAGAAAACTAAAATACAAAGTTAAAGAGATTAAATGTAAGCTATAAGTAATAGAAAAGTGATATTCTTACAAGAATAATTGAAGGCATAGGCTGTTGTAGTTTTTTGATTTGTCTTACGTTAAAAAAAAAGTAAAAAAAAAAGAGCTAAAGGTGTGGATTTTTTTCATGTTTTGATGAATATAAATGTGTGGATGAGAAACGTCCTTGAGAATTCTGTTGGTAAACTAGTCACTGATCTATCATAGATGTGTAACTGATGTCAAATCCTGGAAGAGGGGGCCAGACAGCAGTGCCAGTAGAACATAAGATGCCATCACCACTTGAACAAAAAGATCATTTGTTCCAAATCTCTCCCTATTGGAAACCATCTGTAGCACGTACTGTAGGTAACACAATCATGGAGTGGTAAGAAACAAGCATATATTCTACTTAATAACATGTGCAAATCGCACCATGCTGTAAATTATTTTTTCAATGCAGTCAACTGTGTTTCCCAAATTAACTGATGATAATTATTTTTATGACATATTTGGGAAGCACATATAATGGTCTTAAACTAGGCATTGCAAGTTCAATTTTAAAACAAAGAACACAGTCTTTATCCATTAGGGTTATGTCTTTTGAATTACTATGCATTTCTGCATTATATGCACTGTAATAACCCACCAAACCACAGTATATAAGTGTATAATTACATTGTACATTATGTGTAAAGTAAGCAAAGTTACAAGTATGTGCATATTTTTAATTTTTATCCATCTCACATCATCGAATACTTAAAGAAGCATTTCTGTTTCAAATTACATTGCCACACTTTCAACCCTCTTAGACAAAATTCAGCATCACAAGAACCCAAAGCCTATATGAGCACTATAATAACACTTTTTGAAAAAGGAATAATACTCTGATAGTTTTATGTTCTTAATGCAATCATGCTATCTAGTCAATTGAATGAATTTAAATTAAAAAAGTTCTTCATTTAAATTTTATCTCAGACTAATATTTGTGTTTAGGGAAATTAATATGGCCAGGGCTTCTGTTGTCAGAAGTGCAAAATTACCAAAAATGATCAAATAATACATCAATGTGGTCTGTGAGCCTTATTGCTTTGACCCTAGCTTAAACATATTGTTTTGTCTTGGTAGAGTCCTATCTGACTCTGCTTTCCACTTTTATAATCTTTATTGTGTAGACTTTATTAGAATGCCTCAAATCCCATAGACTTACCACTGTTTATAAGGTATTGCACTTTTGCACTTCTCCCCACCTTAATAATAATATTATTATTATTAATAATAATAACAATAATAATAATAATAATAATGATGATGATGATGATGATGATGAAGCAGATAACTTTTGAATATTATCTAACCTAATAACCTAAATCATACAACCTGATAAATGTTAGATGTGTAGTTTAAGGCAGCACACAGACTTGTATTTACTTAAATTTCTTTGGTCAAGTCATTATTACTAGTCAACTTTCTACTGGACAAGACACTTGCTGTCTCAATAGTTCTGCCAAGTTGTACTCCTCATTGTGTTCTCTTCATGGCCTTGGTGTGTGTGAGAGGGGGAGGAGTAAAGTGTCCAGCTTTATATATTCTTGTCCAAATCCTTAGACCAATAGGGCATCAGATTGACCTCTGAATCAAAACCAATCCCAAACCACCATACTTCAGACCACTGGGGGGACACACTGCCTTTTCTCACCTGCCCTAGACTAGTGGATGCCATTTGTTTAGGTGAAGCTTGCCAGCTCTGTAGTTTTATGGCCTTCCTGCGGGGGTTGGCTTGTAAGAATGACCTGCACAGAATCCCCCTTCAGAAACCAGTTTGAGGCATTCCCCCTCCCCAAACCTACAATAAATTTCACATCCTCAGTCAGTCCTAAAGACTCAGGGGTTTGTTAGTTAGCCTAATGAAACATTTAAATTACAAAGGGTATGTCTAGCTTACAAATAAACACATACAAAAAATGTATCAACTTATATACAAAATATCGCTCCACCACAACAACCAAAAATGAAACAATATGAGCAGCAAGTAGTATAGGTAGTGTAGTGGTGAACACAGTTGTTCTACAGATTAAGACTTTTTCTTCAATTTGTAGCGAAGTCACTGTCTGACAGGATGTTGTGAGTTTTCCCAATCTCATTACTAATTTTTTATATAGGCACATGATAAGTGAATTACTGACTAAGTTGGGCCAGTGTGAGTGTGTATGTGTGAGTGTGTAATAATAATAATAATACAGTTCATTTACATAGTGCCATTCCCATGTGTGAGTGGGCCCTGTGATGGACTGGTTTTAAGCACTTGGGGCTTCAGACAGTGACTGGATTATTAAAGGACTAAAGCAAAAAAGCTGAGTGGTTCAGATTTTGATTTTCCATATTTTCCCTTATGTTGTTTATTACCACTAAGCTTCTAATAAAACTCACCCATCAACTCCAGTTTCCATTAGACACTGCCAGTGTTTAGCCTAGTTTATACTCAATTTGTTTGCACTGGGCATGAGGGCTGCTCAGCAAAAATGACATCAGACTTGGAAACACGGCCCTGTGCACAAAAATATTTCTAACTATGTGGTGAGGCAGACACAGCACTGTGTATCCAAGATGATGAATTTCAAGTACAGGCTGTTAACATGGGTGCGAGAGTGATGAAAGAATGGTCGAATTTGATGCAGCAGGTTAGGAAAACCTGCCAAAACATTTGAAAGGCATCTGTTTATCATGTAGGTCCCCCACTCATGAGAATATTATGCTGATCCTTCTTTTTCTGCTTTTGGTCAATAGGTCTGACATTCCACCTTTTATTTTCTTCCTCTGAAAGGCAGTAATAGCAGCTACAAAGCACCATTTCATTCTGGGAAGAGTTCTTTGGACTTTGAAAAACTTCCTAATATATAGAAACTAAAATCTTCAATGTATGTTAGGCTACCTAGCTGGACACTAACAGATTAAGAAAATCTGGAGTTACACAAAGTTACTGTGTGCTGCAAGAGTCCTTTTAAAAACAGGAACCCATCGGTATTTCACAAATCTGTTATCTTCTATTCATGGCTGATCTTTTTGGACCTAAAAATGATTCCCCTATGGCATCGCCCTAAAGAAATGCTCTGGCACCTTTATTTTTAAGAGTGTAGGAGACTATCAAGGTGCCAATTGAATGGGCCGCAACAAGTATAAATGTTTTGGTTATTTAGTGCATGTGTGGTTTGCGGTGGCAAGTATAAACCAGGCAGTGGTGGACCTACATTTTTAGGGCACTGAAGCTTGAACTGTTATGGAGACCCCTTTGCAGACAACAAACGCGGTCTGGGTAACCAATGTTATCTCCTTCAATGGGGTTGTTCATGACAGATCACATTTTTTTTTTATTTAATCAGATTTTAATCAAAATTGCTATACTGGATTACATTATATTACTAATCTCATACGGACGACAGCCAAAAATTTAAGCAATGTGGACTAAAGTCACTTCTTTGGCCCCTCTGGGATTTTATAGTAGATCCGCCACTGAAACCAGGTCTTTGGCGATTAAAGCCCATTCTGAGATTAATTCAGATGACATCTCCAGAATTAGTTCTGAGCTTTGCCTTAGAATGATACCTTACATAACTACACTTTCAAATTTGTCTGTACTGCATGGAACAGGAAGCCATCTCTACTTCCAGAATGATTGTCCCTGTTTAACATTTCAAGATTTGTTCCACAACTCTCCTAAGAGAGTCTTACTGGTTCCCTTTCAGTAAAAACAGAAGTCCTCTCATCTTCCTTAAGAGTTATACTTCACGCGACGTGACGCATGCTGCAGCGGACGCTCCTGCTACGCAAGCGTTGAAGTGTTTATACTTGCATGCGTACTTTATGTAAATCTGGAAGAATCCGCCAGGTGGCAGTGCGAGATATTATCACGGTGAGAACATGTTCGGCTTCTCTGTGTTGTGAATTGCCTAGAACACCCATTAAATTCCGATGACACCTTACCGCAATATCTCTGAAAAGGATGTTTATTGATTAAATCCAGGGATGTGTCCATTCCAGCAAGCATTGGACACGAGTGAGAAATAATCCCTGGAAGATGCCTCGGCTCATCGCAAGGTGAATACAAGCACACACATACACTAGCGTCATTGTAGCAGCACCAAATCCCCAAATCTGCATATCTTTGGAAGGAAACTGGAGCACACTGAAGAAACCCAGCAGGAAAATGTGTAAACTCCAGACAGGGAATATCAGCGACGTGACTCCCTGCAAGACAGCATCGCTAACGCTCCGCCACTGTGTCACCCCATGTGTGTAATCCATCCATCTATCCATTTTCCAACCCGCTGAATCCAAACACAGGGTCACAGGGGTCTGCTGGAGTCAATCCCAGCCAACACAGGGCACAAGGCAGGGAACCAATCCTGGGCAGGGTGCCAACCCACTGCAGGACACACACAAACACACCCACACACCAAGCACACACTAGGGCCAATTTAGAATCGCCAATCCACCTAACCTGCATGTCTTTGGACTGTGGGAGGAAACCGGAGCGCCCGGAGGAAACCCACGCAGACACGGGGAGAACATGCAAACTCCACGCAGGGAGGACCCGGGAAGTGAACCCAGGTCCCCAGATCTCCCAACTGCGAGGCAGCAGCGCTACCCACTGCGCCACCGTGCCGCCCATGTGTGTAATTATTAATAGTATTCATTATTTAAATGAAATTACCGATTTATCTGTAAAATGTAATATACATACTTTAATGCTTTTCATCATGAAAGTGATATCAAGTATAAATCTAAGGATTCTAAATGTGCAGAGATTTGGAATATCATACATTTAATGTGCTCAGTATGGCGATCTATTGCTGGCGATTCGCTGCTGTCAGGAGCAGAGGAAGCCCTAGAAAAAAAGATAGCACAGAAGACGGTATGTGAGAATTTTAAAACGTATCGTGTAATTACGATCGGGAATATGTGACGCTTGAATATAAAAGCACCACGAATACATTTGTATGTCGGCATTTTGCTTCACCACATCGAACCATTTAGCAAATATCGAAGCGCGCACACCGATCTCGTAGGATCTGCAAAGCGGCTTTCTGTCACATATAGATGGTAAACAGAGTCTCTGACGTCACATTCCAACTTTTAGCACACTGCGCCCCCCAAGTTTTTGCTGGTACTGCAACTCGCGCATGCGTCGCGTTAATTTCTGAGGACCTGCTCAGAGGACGCATCAAATGAATGTTCAGAACGTGTGGCGGCCATGATGCAGGCGCGTACGCATTCTGAGCGTGAAGTATAAATGAGCCCTTAAAATACCCTTTTGTTATACTTTCCCCACCCACACAGTATAAATTCCCCCATTGTGGGTTACTTGGACATTTCTGTCTCTGCCAGTTCTTTCCTCTATGCCTTCCTTGTCCTTATTAAATGGACAGTCACTTACCGGTACATTAAATCTCCAAAGATGTTTATGACCTTGTTCTGCAAAAGTTACACCTGCTGGGGGGATTATCTAGTGGGGTGGGACTACTAAAACTTTAGTTTCAAACCTCACTAACTACCTTTCTTTTTAATTCCCTTCCTTTTTTATTCACTTTAGCAAATATTTTCAGGCAATTCATTTTCCAGTGTTACAAATTAGGCCACTGTTCAAAATTCTTCTATTTTTTTTGCTAGCAGTTTGGGAATTCTTGGAGGCTTCATGTGTCAGGGAATTAATAAATTACCATTTTGTGTTAATAATTGAATTATAAGTTAGTACAAATTTATTGGTTTTTTTGCATTTTGTGATTGTGTTGCTAAGTCATGCTGCACTATTGCTACAGGATGTTTTTCAGAAAGCGCAGCCTTCAGTGCAGTGTTTAAAATTATATATCCTTCAAAAAACCTGAGTACATGCACTCTTGGTATTTTATGTCTTCAAGCTCATGACTTTTAGCATTCAGTTTCTCAGCTGTGTCTATAGTTCTAGAGGCTTGATTACAGTTACAGTTTTATGAATAATCATGCATCTCCTGGTCCGATTAACACAGTAAGAGCAGGTGGATTCTGTCTATGCTGCAGTTCAGCAATTTGAATACATACGACTGACACAACATTGAAATGCAAATGTCCTCGGAGAGTCTAATTCAAAGCTGGACCACCTCTGAAAATAATGGCACTGCTCACTGTCACTGTATGTTTTGCTGGTGCCTTTCTATACCCCTCTGTAATGTCATGGATTTTTGATACCAAGGATCTACATCTTAGACAACGTTTACCACATCCATAAAAATCAAGACATCTATTCTTCCATTTCAGTGTTGTCTATATATGAGTGTACCATACCATACCATTTTCTAAGCCCACTGAATCCTGATCTGGGTCGTAGGGGAGCTGAAGCCTAACCCAGTAAGCACAGAAAGCAAGGCAGGCAGAGGTGCTGGACAGGGCACCAGCCCATCACAGGGTGAACACACACACATCCAGAGGAAACCAGATCACCATTTTTTGGAAACTTTCCCTATCCTGGTGCACTTTTCCAAATATTTTCAGGTACTTCCCCTTCCGCAATATTTCGGCTCACAGAATTGTGATGGGATATGTTTAATATCTATGGAGAATAAAAAGGAACATCTGAATAAGTGTCATTAAAATCTTCCTGCTGGAAGGAGAAGGACAAAAAGCTTATGATGACATGTAGAATTATTTTTTCTATTGCTGGAATTAAATATTGTTGTTCATTAGAGAAAGACCATTCCCTGGGATCATAAAATATAGTAAGCACTCTACTACCTGCTAAAGCAATCACAATGTCTGATTATTGTAAGAGCGGTTATAAAAACACTGTATTCTTTGCAAGGTTCAAAGTCATTTGTTCTGTTAATCTATGAAATTCAGTTCTGTAGAAGAAAACAGAAGATTGACCTCACTTTGAGCACCTGTGTCATCATTCATTTGCATTGACATTAAAGGGATGGATGCTAACATAACAGAAAATGTTTGTGGTGTTTGTATGGCAGATTAACACAGATATTAGTGTTACCAGTGATTTTAGACATCAACTTGAGAGCACTAAGAGTACAGTCATGTTTTGAATTCTCCCTTGGTTTATTTGCTAGCCTATGCTACTCCACCATTTTAGTCTTGATTTCTATCTGATCTTTTAAGTAAATTAGATTTAAAAGGAAATGCTATAGCAAGGACTGTGCTTGAATTAAACCTACTTTCATGGCCATTGTTTCTTGTCATCATCTTTGCTTTTGACTTTCTCTTTAGCTCTTGGTAATTTCACTTACTTGATTGTGTACCAAAACTTGATAGACTAAGTGTGATCTTATTGACTCTTCTCATAAAATTTGGTGAAGTACTCAGTGCAACAGAGAGTAATATGAACAGAAAGGGAAAACTTAGGCTGAAGTCAAGTGCTGAATACCATTGCTGGGAGAAGAACACAAGTATAACAGGCTTTGGGAGATTAATTTTATGGTTTAATGCAATTTAGAACCATATGGTGGATCAACCTAGCTTTTCTATCCCACAAGCCATTGAAGGAGGAGAAGTCCTTGGTATAAGTAATCCATATTATGCTTTAAAGGAAAAGACACTTCCTAAAGAAGCAATCTTAGTGTTGTACTGCAGCCCACTTTTTTTCCCTGGAGACAATAAAAGTCACATACAGTATTTTAATTCTTTATTTACAAGGATAATGGCTTTGTGTACTAATGCTGTTTTTCTTTTGGCTGCTCCCGTTAGGGGTTGACATAGCAGATCATCTTTTTCCATCTCTTCCTGTCCTCTCCATTTTGCTATTACACCCACCACCTGCATGTCCTCTCTAACCTCATCCATAAACCTTCTCATAGGCTTTCCTTTTTTCCTCTTGCCTGGCAGCTCCATCCTTAACATCCTTTTCCCAATATAACCAGCATCTCTCATCTGCACATGTCCAAACCAACACAATCTCACCTCTCTTGCTTTGTCTCCAAACTGTCCAACCTGAGCTGACCCTCTAATGTACTCGTTCCTAATCCTATCCATCCTCATCACACCAAATGCAACTATTAGCATCTTTAACTCTGCCACCTCCAGCTCTGCCTCCTGTTTTTTGGCCAATGCCACCTTCTTCAACCCATATAACATAGCTGGTATCATTGTTATGACTAGCAAACAGCCATTAAGTAGAAATTTATTTATTCATTTATTGGCTGTTTATTCTGATTTTCTTAAAATCAAATAACATTCCATACAAATAAATCAAGTTTTACAAAAATAGGTTCTAACAAATCAACCCCCACTCCTGAGAAAGAGAGCTAGACCAGCAGAGTAAAACTTTAAGCTAGAAAAATAAATAAATAGATAAACGAATAAATAAATAAAGATAAATGGAGTAAAAGGGGAGAGAACCTGCTTCCTCAATTTAAAATGTTCATCTAAAATGTTAATGATTAGATCCTGCCAGTATTTGAAAAAGCTTTGTACAGATCCTCTAAGTACAAATTTGATTTTTTCCAGTTTCAAATAGTATGTAACATCAGTTACCCACTGACTTAGAATAGAATAGGAATAGGATTCTTCCAGTTGAGCAAGATAAGTCTATGTGCCAATAGTGAAGTAAAGGCAATTGCAGTTTGTTTGTCCTCCACTTTAAAGCCATCAGGAAGTACACCAAACACAGTTGTTAGTGGATTAGGAGAGATTGTGACTCCAAGGCTGTCTGAAAGGTACTTAAAGATTTTGGTCCAGAATGATGTTCATTTGGTGCAGGCCCAAAATATGAGGCCCAGTGAGGCTGGCACTTGATTTCAGCGTTCGCAGGTTGGATCTTGCCCTGGAAACATTTTGGACAATTTAAATGAGAGAGAAGCACTCGATATATAATTTTGAGTTGAATGATCCTATGCTTTGCGCATAGAGATCCTTTTCCCACTGTACTCTTGGATCTTTGAAAGAGAGGGACTGTAAAATGGTTTTATATATTACAGAAATGCTGTCTGAGTCCTCAAGACGGATCAATATTTTTTCTGGCATAGAGGTAGGTGGAAGGTGAGGAAAATTGGGCAGGTTCTGTTTAACAGAAGGATGCATGGATGTGGTCTATTTACAGATCTCTAAGTGAATTTAATCCTGAATGTTATCTAGACATTAAAAACTGCATACGTTTGAGAAGGTGGAAAAAGGTGGTTCTTGGGCAGAGGTACCACAGATAAAAGCTTCTCTATCTTAAAATACTTCCTACATTGGTCCCATATTCTGAGTGAGTGAAGCACAATTGAGTTGCTAGTATATTGGCAATAACTTGTATTTATTGGGGTACAAAGCAAGGAATATAAAGAAGTACTGGAGGATTTTATTTCCTGCGGTGGGTTGGTTCCTGCCTTGTGCCCTGCGTTGGCTGGGATTGGCTCCAGCAGACCCCCGTGACCCTGTGTTCGGATTCAGCGGGTTGGAAAATGGATGGAAGGATGGATGGATGGATTTTATTTCTATTGCTGACCAAGCCTATATACTGTATGTACATCTATTTGTGTCCATGTCCAGATTTTTATAGCTTGTATATTTGCTGCCCAGTAATAAAATTGAAAGTTAGGTAGAGTCATGCCACCTTCTGCCTTAGGTTTTTGTAGGGTCACCCTTTGGATATGTGGATGTTCTGAATTCCAAATAAATGAGGTTATGGTTGAATCTAATTTCTTAAAAAATTATTTATTGATGTATATTGGAATGTTTTGAAATAAAAAGAGAAGCTTAGGAAGGATATTCATCTTAACAATGTTAATTCTTCCAGCTAATGTGAGATAAAGGGTTGACCATCTATGCAACTCTTTCTTCATTTTTTGTATACACATGGCAAAATTTTGTTGATATAGACCTTTATGTTTACTTGTGATGTTTACCCCTAAATATTTAAACTGATCTGCGATGATAAAAGGGAAGGTGTCTAATCTAATATTGTATGCTTGAGAATTCACTGGAAAGAGCACACTTTTATTCAAATTAATTCTGAGACCAAAAATCTTTTGCAATTCTGTAAGTGCTGTTAGGACTTCGGGCACAGTATTTTGTGGATCTGATATATACTGTACCATATCATCTGCATATAGAGAAATTTTATGTTCCAGTCCTTCTCTGATAATCCCCTTTATCTCATAAGCATTTCGACAGTGAACTTCCAGTGGCCCAATGGCGACTGCAAAAAGCAGTGATGACTAAAGGGGCATCCTTGTCTGGTACCATGTTCTAGTTTAAAGTAGTCTACATTAATGTTAATACAAACTGAAGCTTCTGGACTGGTATACAGTAGTTTGATCCATACACAAATGTTCAGGCCAAACCCAAATTACTCCAATTTAGTGAAAAGGTAGTTCCATTCAACAATATCAAATGCTTCTTCTGTATCCAACGATAATATCTCCAGGGTGTTTGACTTTGTGAGTGAATACAGTATATTACATTAAACAGGCATCGAAGATTGGAAGCTAAGTGTCTGCCTTTAATAAATACAGTTTGGTCTTGTGATATTACCGAAGGGAGCACTTTCTCCATCCTTCTAGCTAGGATTTTGGAGAATATTTTAACATCATTATTCAGAAGTGAAATTGGTCTGTATGAAGCACATTGTAATAAGTCCTTATTGTGTTTAGGAAAGATGGTAATTAATGCTTTGAGGCTGAATTTTATTGTCTCTAGCTTCTGTAAATGTTGCTCTAATAAAAAAGGAGCTAGCTGAGTTGAGAATTGCTTATACAATTCAGTAGGTTAGCATCAGGGCCTGCTGCTTTCCCATTCTGAAGTGAGTTTATAGCATCTAGTAATTCTGATAGTGCCAGAGGTTTATCCAATTCCTCTGCACTAAGAGTATCTATTTGTGGTTTCTGTAATGCATCCAGAAATGCATTAGATTGTGTCTTGTTTTGTTTAAGTAGAATATAAGGATTTATAGTAGTCTCTAAATGTGTACATTATAGTTTGCTTGTTAATTATTTTGTCTTCATTTGTGTTGGTGATTGCTGGGATTGCATTGCAAACTTCTTGCTTGTGGATTTGTTGAGTTAAGATTTTATTAGCTTTCTCTCCATGTTCATAATAATGATGTCTTGATTTAAAAATGAGTTCTTCAGTGTTTTTAGTTGTTAAGAGGTTGAGTTCTGAATGCAGAGCCTGCCTTTTGCTAATGAAGTGCCTCACTTGGACACCTAGCATGTTCTTGATCTATTCTAGCAATATCTTCTTGGTTTCCAATTTATTTCTGTGAGAAAGATATGAGATAATCTGTCCTCTTAAGAAGGCCTTCAGGGTTTCCTAGAGTATTCCTGCAGAAACCTCTGAGGATGTATTTGTCTCTAAAAAATATTGATTTGTTTGGATATAAATTCTGTACAGTTCTTGTCTGCTAATAAAAGTAGATTAAGGGACCATCTGCGAGATGAGTATGTGGGGCATAATGATTTTAGCTCCAAAATCAAAGGGGCATGTTCGGAAATAACAATAGCATTGTACTTGCAAGATTTAATCATAGGCAAGAAATTGTTATCTATAAAGAAATAATCAATTTTTGAGTAGCAATGATGCATTGGTGAGTAGAAGGAATATGCTCGAGTTTGGTTTTAGAAATCTCAATGGTCAGTTACAAACTGTGTAATTGTCTTTGCAGTGTTGGATGTCATCACCCCTGTCGCAGGAGACCTATCTAGGTCTGGATATAAAACACAATTAAAGTCCCCAACCATTATAATTTTATGACTGTTCACATTGGGAATGGATGCAAATAAATTTTGGATGAAATCCCTATCATCGACATTGGGTGCATAAATATTTATCAAAATCACTTTGCAGTTAAATAAATTACCTATGACAATCACATATCTCCCTTCAGGATCAGATACTACATCTGATACTACAAATGAGACTGTTCCATGTATAAGAATTCCCACACCTCTAGTTTTCTTTGTAAAGCTGGAATGGAACATTTGGTGAGAGAATACTTTCTTTCTCTTTAATTCGTGATTTAGGCCTTTAAAAGTTCAGCTCATAAAGTTAACTGTCCAGTCTTGGAGACATTGCTTCTGAACTTTTGTTGTCATTTTGTAGTCTTAACTGAAAATAAGACAGCTTTGACCTTAATTTCCAATTTTCCCAGGAGTTATTGCCCTGAAGCCTATTGTTATGCTGGCAGTTATAATTATAAGGATTAAAAGGATAGATTAGAGATAGCTTGCTCTCTTTCTCTCCCCCCCTGTTTTCCTCTAGGGGGCACTAGCTCCCTGGTTGGAATAAGTTCTTTTGTAATTGCGGCGTCTTAAGTAACTCAAAACTATATAGGTGATACCCCTCCCATAGTGATACGGCGGTAAGAAATCACAGAAGAGAAAATAACTTAGCTTTCTTTAATAACAATTTACGTGGCATAACAGACAAGGAAGTCATAGCAAGACTATTATCGAAGTGGGATCTCGATGTATACAGTCTGCCATTTTCGTTGCTGTGCTGGAAGGATTTTCAGGATCAGATGACATTATCTCCCATCTGTCAGCTTCAAAGGTGAGGTGGGCAGTGTTCCAAAACTTTATACTCTTTCTCCATGTGCAGGCCCTTACTTAGGTAAAATCATGCCATTCCAAACAAGGCAAAGAGAAGATTCAATATCATTCTGCCTCTGTCACACAGAAATAGCGCACGTTGCCCATTTGTCTTTGTCTATCTTGTTCTATGCTTGGCCTAGTAGTTCTAAATGCTGAGCCCCTTTGTACTAAATCTGGCTCAGCTGTGCATGTAGAAAGACAAGAAAACAGATTTAAAATATTTGCACAGAGCACAGCGACATTAAACTTATATTCTGATTACACCCCCTAGTCCCCCTGCCCCCTCCCCCCCCCATTTTGCCTTCCCATGGGAGGCTGGACCACACACTTTACAAAGTCCCAGTCCTCTGATATACCTAGAGACTGAGCATGTCCAAAACAAAACAAGCCCCCCAGCAGCGGCATATGAGGAATAAAACTGAGAAATCTATTGCCAATACATTCCAAATACAAAGCATAAGGGAGAAGGATGTATAATTACAGTACCAGTATCATTGCAACAAATCAAACAACCGGTATGATTTTCTTTGCCATGCCAGGACAAGATGAGACTCACAATCGTATTTCAAAAAAGTGTTGGGATCAGTTTTCTGCTTCCTCTGTAGAGGAAGATGTAATGATTACCTTGAATGTCCACTTTCAGTTTGGTAGGGTAGAGGAGGCTGTATCTGATCTCGGCTTTCTGTAAGCACTGTTAATGTTGTAAAAAGCAGCACGTTTAGCAGCTGAAGAGAGTGAGAAATCAGGGAAAATATGAATGTGGTTATTTTCAAATATAATCTCTCGTTTCTGACTGAGAAGTAACATTACATGTAATTTAAATTGTAATTTTTCACAATAAGTGTCCTAGGTTTAGAGGTATTTGATCCCCGTATGCGGTAAGCTACTAGCTACTGCTATCTCGGTGTCTGATTTAAAGTCCTCTCCAATTATTTTAGAGAATAGCTACGAATTTCACTGGGTTTGGACTTTCACAATTCTCAGGGAGACCTTCTATTCTAATATTATTCCTTCTGCATTCATCTTTCAGTGCAGCAAGACTGTCTCTGAGTTTTTTGCATTTAGAATTTGCAGATGTTGCTTTTCCGTCAGCGGTAGATGCCATATGTTTGGCTGTTTCAATTCGAGTCTTGAACGTTTGTTTAACATCTTCCAACTGAGCGCCAAGTGCTCTCAGTTTATTGTCAAAATTAGACATGTTTTCCTGAATTTGTTTCTCAATTTTTTCTAGCATACCACAGGGTGATTATTTACATGTTTCTCCTGGTCTTTAAAATCCTGCCATAGCTTCTCGTTTGTCTTGTGAATATCATTTATTTCCTTCCATATATCATTTTTTTCTTTCTTTATATCTTTCTTGAGCTCCTTTATGTCTTCAGCGGTGACCATTGCAGCAATCCCTTACCTTCACTTCGAACAGATCGTTTCGGCCTTCTTGCTCTGCGAGTGAAATTGCAAGCCCTTTTAAAGTCGATGCTTCCGGCTCCCAAGGATGGATGAGATGAGAATGCGGAAGGCAAGGCCATTTTCAGTTTCAATGAATCTCCTGGAATTGATGAGCTATCGTGACCTGAATCACTTGCACATTCGCTCCCACTTTCGCTCTTAGCTGGAAACAATGCAGCAGCGGCCCTGGGTCCCGGGAAATCTGTGCTTTCACCTGTCTGTTCCGGGTCAGTCTCTGTAAGGCCAAACCTTGAACTTGGACTTGATGCCTGTCTAGGCTTGGATGTAGCTTTAGATTTCTTTTCCGTTTCTTTCTGTGCCCCTTTCTTGCCACTCATGTTTATATATTCTTGCATATACTGTAATAGAACCTCCTAGGGTTGGGTAAACACAGGATACCTTAGGATAATAAAAAATAAGAGAAAAAACAACACCACTGCCAACAGAGTTGGTCCGTGTACTTTTGGTATTTGAAATTTCATTTCAGAAAATATCATTTAAAAAAGAAAAAGAGACACTTATTTGATTTTCAACTTAAAAGGGAAAAATGAAACACACAAAACAATTACTTTTTTCCTTTTGTTCTTTCGCACATCAGAAAAGAAAAATGCAAGAAACAAGAACGAGAAAACACCCTTTATTTCGCAGTAAGTAACAACAATAGCGTTCATAAAAGATCTGCTATATAGTGGTCCGTGTACTTTTTGGTATTTGAAATTTCATTTTAGAAGCAAAAATGAAAAAACAAAAATGAAAGGAATTTTCAGATTTTGATTTTTGATTAAAGAATAAAATGATGGAAAATAAGGTATTTTTTAATTCTGTGGTAACAAATAGCAGTCATAAACTTAAAATTACACATACTTTTCTCGATTTATTTGTGATTCAAATAATGAAAGTGTAATAGCTCAAAAACAACAAAACAGACGCATTTTCATTGTCTGAAACCGGAGGTACTTCTTTTTCTGCGCGATTTTTGATGACACGTGCGAACAGTTCTACTCACAACTCATCGACCGACGGCCTTGAAGTTTCACTGCATGCCATCAGCAGGGGATGGACCATTATGTTGTTTTTCAGAATTAAAAGAACATTTCAATGTTCACTCCGGGACGAGGACATGACTGTAGAAAAACAGTCGCATCTTTCAGGTAAAAATACAAGCTTTGCAAACTTTGCTTCATTGATGTAGCAGTTCTTTTATGAACGTTGTTGTTGTTACTTACTATGAAACAGCTAACATTTGGTGATTTCATTTACTAACACTAAGCCTGGCAAATGTTGTAGTGCTAGCATTTTGAATGTGTGTAAATGTGTGAATGGTTGATCATTGACAAGTGTAGCACATGTTAAGAAAACTTTCTGTAAATCACGTTGCTCTCCTAACGTGTTACACTTGTGCGCACTGTTAATACTCGAAACGATTACTTGCTATAGTAGCCGGTAAAAGTCAATGAGCAACCATTCAAAATGCTAGCACTATAAAAATTGCCAGACTTAGTATTAGTAAATGAAATCGCCAAATGTTAGCTGTTTCACAGTAAGTAATAACAATAACGTTCATAAAAGAACTGCCACATCAATGAAGCAAAGTTTGCAAAGCTTGTATTTTTACCTGAAAGATGCGACTCAGTTTTTCTGCAGTTATGTCCTCGTCCCGGAGTGTCACTCTTTTACTGTTCCGAAAAACAATGTAATGATCCATCCTCTACTGATGCCATGTAGTGTAACTTCAAGGTCGTCGGTCGATGTGTTATGAGGAGGAGGACTGTTCGTACGTGGCATCAAAAATCGCACAGAAGAAGAAGTACCTCCGGTTTCAGACAATGAAAATGCGTCTGTTTTGTTGTTTTTGAGCTATTACACTTTCATTATTTGAATCACAAATAAATCGAGAAAAGTATGTGTAATTTTAAGTTTATGACTGCTATTTGTTACCATAGAATTAAAAAATACCTTATTTTCCCTCATTTTATTCTTTAATCAAAAATCAAAATCTGAAAATTCCTTTCATTTTCATTTGTTCGTTTTTGTTTCTAAAATGAAATTTTAAATACCAAAAAGTACACGGACCGGGGGGTCCACTTCAGACATCCATCTCCTGTAAAGGACAAGACCAACTGCATTAAGCAGAAATTAAAATTTAATTTTTTTTGAGTTTAAGGCAGTTATGAATACTGCTGTGAGAAAATAGCAACTTCCAAGAAATGATGAATGTTTTACAGGAAAAGTAGAGCTATTGTGGGCTATTATATAGTTTAGTAATTAAAGATGCTAAAAGTTAAGATAAACAAGTCATTGTCTATGTTTTGACACAGATTCTTTATTGAATTAAAAGGTGAGCTAATAGGCTACAAACTTGATAATGTACTAACTAAAATTGGGTTGCAAATAGAGAAATGCATGCTGTAATTGTTAACAAAAATAAGCTAGAAACTTGTAAATATGTTTAAGTTAGAGATTTATATTGTAAAATGTTTTCATTTTTTTGGATATAACATAAAATAACATTTTCAAATCTGTTTAATTTAATTTAGGTGATGGGGGTCCTGATCTTATCCTGACAGCATTAGGCCCAAGGCAGGATACAACCTTGGAAGAGGTGGCATTCAATCTCAGCCCTGTTATTGTGCACAGCAATTTTTTTATTTTTTTGAGGTTGTAGTTGTCACAATTCACTCTTTCGCCTTGCATTGACTGCCATTTGGAAGAGGAGAGACCTCTGGGTTGGGGAGGAAGTAGCTGAGAACTTACTTCAAAAACTGCACACACAAAGCAAGGACAGACGAAATAATTCAAGAAAGCAGAATTTGTTTTATTGGAGCAAATAGGAGGAAAAAAACTGTAATCAGTGGTTTTCTTTTTCTAAAAAGACACCAACAATGAAACATACCGTGTACATGTGACAATAATGACCCTGTAAATTATAAACTTCTTGAATTATAACTTTATCGTTTTTTTCGCATGTCCACTAGACAAATAACAAAAATGACAAACAATACTTCACATTTGAAAATTATGAATTTTCTTAAAGTTCAATAAGCACCTGTTGATTGGGTTAAGATGCCCAATCATCAGAATACAGCTTGCAGTTTTATTATTAAAGAAAATGTCAAAAAATGTCTTGGTCTGCAATTACCTGCTTGTCTAAATACTATGTTATAAAAATTAGCCTTTGAACCTTTCTCTGGAAAAAAGTAGTCAAAGTTAACTTCCAAATGTCTACTAAATTCTGAAGCATTCTGTAGCAGCTTTCCTTTAACAGATTTAAAAGTGCTATTATTTTACTTAGAAACCTGAATGTCCATTGATCTGTATTCTAAATATCTAACAAAAATATAGATAAGTACAATATGAATGAATATTGTTGAGTTGAAAATGTCACATTGACAAGTGATGGACACTTGCAGTGCAGCTTTGTTTCCTGATTTTACTAATGTACCTTTTGGCTAATACTGTATATATACCAGAATGAATGTGACTTACATGAAGCAGTACAGAACATACACAATCGTAGTACTTATATATGAATAGTAATCATTTACTTGTCGTTAATTGAAAAGAAATGTCAGTCAGCTCCGAATATAAAAAGAACATGTAGAAGGCTGGTTTCCAACCACTGCTTGATGAATTCCAAAAAGATATTTTTGTTTCCAACAACAGAACTTCAGGTGAAAGAAAGCCACATTGTGATGATTTATATCTCTCTTTTCAGAATTAATTACTTTTCTCTTCAACATCTGAAAAGTAAGGTGTCTTTTGAGATATTTTGTGCATAACAGATCATGAGAACAGAACATTTAGCCCAACATAGTTAGCCATTTCTTATTCCATAACTCTAAATTCAATGGTCTATTCACAAGGAACACCTTTAAAACCTACTCAGGAGTTAATTCCAAGGTAATGCTTGTAATTACTAAATGCTCTAAAAGTGTACAGTTCTTGTATTGAGTATAAATTTTGCTTCTACATCAAAATACTGGACAGCCTATAAAGTTTTGTTTTTACTTTCACACAATTACCAACATCCTTCCACATTGCCACTGCAGCTCTGAATGAACCAGTTCCAAAGAACCTTATATGGTGAGCTTTTGCCCGAAAGACAATGAACATGGACAGGGGTGCAAGTGTGACAACTCTGATCTTAAATGAGTTAGTGCTGTGCTAATCGTCAAAAATAGGAGTTTAAACAACAAAAGTTTGTAATGTCATGTGAGTGCTGTAAAGAGATTTACCTGATAATTTAACAAGAACTTAGAGTCTCTGGATCAGAATGGGGTGGGTTGTTACCCTGGTGTCTGCTTCAATCATAGTTACTTGTCATTAATAGGATGCAAGTAAGGGAGAAAACTCCACAGGAAATGGTGAATTAATTGGAAAATTACAAAAAGAGTTAAGACCTTAAACCTATAGAAAAGGTGAACATACCTCTATATTTTTTTAAAATGTAAAAACGACACTAGTGCTCTCTCCTAAATGCAGAACAAGTCAAGTGGCAGCGATTTAAATGTTAAGTTCAGTTAGAGATAAAAGGTGATCAGTCTCTATGAAACAGGTTGGGGGGGGGGGGGGGGGGGGGGGGGGGGGGGGGGGGTTGGGGAACCTGTGACCAAAGTGGACTCCCTTGACTGGGACTGTAAACTACTGAGGATGGTGATTTTGAAAGTTTATTGATGCTTTTTGCAGTAGATGGGAGTTTTTAAAGTGTCAAAAATTTATACGTTTCTTGATAGTGTAATGAAAATGGAACTTTCCTAACAAATTTTCTTGAAGAGTAATGTTCCAAATTTCAGTGAAATCAGTTCCTTGGGAGACGAGGTGTTTTATGTGGACAGACAGACACAATATAAGGGATTTTAAGCACACTTTCACCTAAAAAAGAAAGTTGGTGCTGTTGTTACTAAACAGCCTGATAAGACAAACACTGATATTAAAAAAGAATACCTGTAGCGCAAGGGGATCTATATTCAGCTTCAGCATGATCATCTACAAAAATAAAGAATACAAATCCTTTAGTAGAAAGTTTTTTTACAAGTCAGCAGTAGGCAGGTTAATTCAGAAAAGACTGAACAGCTGTAAACTGAAAAAATAGTTGGAAGTGTTACAGTCTGTAGTCCACTGTGGTTGAAGTCATGATTGAAAAAGGGCAAAACAAAGAGAAAAATAACTGTGTTCAGCTTACTGGGAAGTACTCTGTTTGTTCTTTATGCATTATGAAAATTTTAATTTATGTTTTTAAATTATACAACAATATTCTGAAACATAACCATCTTGTCATTGGAAAGTACTGCATGTAAATTTAAAATGACACCGAATGAGATGGAATGATGATTGCTTATCATCAATGGCTTACTTGTTTGGTAATAATCATAAATCCTGACAGTAGCTGGTTTCAAATTTTTCACTGCAATCTCCTCTTGAATGCTGAAGTGCAAAGTCAGAGATTTTCTTTGTACAAGCTGAAAAAAAATACAATAGAATGGTACATAACAAAATAACAAAACCTGCTAAAACAAAAAGGGAACATTTTGAGAGACTTTGTAAAGTATACCCATTTATTAAACTCATGCAGACAGATATTACAGAGAGACAATGAAGAGAAATGGGACGAGAAAGAAAGGGAGGTAAAATCGGAGGTGGATGCATAAAGTAAAAAGATCTGAAGAAAAAGGGCTTGACTAGTGAGGAGGTGCAGAAGGTGGAAAAGGTGGATCAAGAACATCGACACCACATAGAAGTGGGAAATGATGAAGAAAAAGATTATACTCTTTTATTCTGTTTTCCTGTACTTCTCATCAGGGTCTGACTAGATTTGAAAAAAACATTCCGACCTCCAGCTTATCCTTAGAGAGTTGTGGAAGATCTGATAAATATATTGTGAGCTGGGGGGCTGATCTCACCCCTAGAGGATATGGCAGACCAATACAAAACATACTCACATGTACATATAGACCTATACCCATAGGAGTCAGAATCTGCATATTTAAAGTAATCAAATATCCAAAGCTATTGAATGTGTGATAAAAATTATAGAACTTGCAAAAAACCCCAGAGGAGAATGTAAAAACATTCCTGGGCCAGAACTGAACAGTGGAGCTGTGAGGCAGCAGTACTAACTACTGGGTACAATTCTTCATTTTAAATAAATAGACTAAAAGACCCAGGCACTAGTAAAATAAAAAAGACCCTAATGTATGTGAAATCATGCTCTAAATATTTCCTTTTAAAAACAAGTAAAAATGAATGTTTAACTTATATTTACAATGTTAGCCATCCATTAATTAATCTGTTCATACATTCATTTCAGAAACAAAATCTTTTTCGGGATTTCTTTCATTAACACTAGACTTACCAAAGCCTACGAAAAAACGTGTAATCCCAGCCTGCCTTAAATCCCTTTGCAACTTTCCGTCAGCGTCTTTTGTGTTGTAAATGAGTCAATAAGCACAGGTAGCAAGCAGCCTGCTATCACCCCCCCCCCCCCCCCCCCCCCCCCCCATCACCCCCCCCCTCCCCCACCACTGCAGGAAGTTCTGCCAGCACAAGTCTTTTTCCCTGCGTGTCAGTTGCCTAGAGTTGTATAGGGTAAATAATATATTGTTATTTGGAATACATGCATTTCATGTGTGTTCATTGTCTACAACAATCTATGTAAACACTTTGTTAAAACAGAAACATTTTCCATGTTTTAATAATAATTGAGAAAATGTAGACCTGAAGTGTAATGTGTGAAGCCTGAAGTCCAAATATGAAATAAACACTTTCACAAAAGGTATAAGTATAACAAAACAAGTGCGCTTTTATTCAAGACTCTAACTGCAGAAAAAGAACCCGCATTAGGGTGTGACATTGACACGCACTTAATACAGCTGCTTTGGTGGCACGGCGGTAAGAACTGATGACTGGTATCAAAAGGTAACGGGTTTGACCCTGGATGTCTCCATTTTGAGAAGTGAGCTGCTCTTATTCTTACTATTTTAGACTAAAAACATACATTTGATTTGAGTCTGTAACAGCCAGTTTAAATTTATGGTACTTGTAAAGGATAGTGTTGTTTTTGTTTTTTTTATTATTTAGTTTTTTTCTCCCAGTCACGCTCACACTCCCCCCGATCTGACACTGCTGTTTTCACATAAAGAAGTGCTATAACAGATGTGAATTCAGATGACGATGAGGGCACTTTTGCCATCTCTATACTTTGAATATGTACACAGGAAGCTCTGCAGTCTACTTGTGATTTTACGCTGTAAGAAGATAAGTAAATAAATTAAGGTAAGTAGGTAAATAACATTCGATCCGGCTTTTATATACAAAGTACAACGACAGCAAAAGTGCGATGACAGCTTCCACCTGCAGCTATAGGCTCTTTAGTACGTGAGTGACTCTCCATGCTAGTGTTTAGATCTGAGTGGTGTATGTGCCCAAAAAAGAAGTGTGACTGCATTCTCGTACCATTGCTTGTGAACTGAAGTGTTAGCATGCACTTTTCGTGGCATTACACATGTATTTTCTGAGCATGCCCTTGTCAATCAAACAGAGGAAGCTTTGCAGTCTATTTGTGACTTTACTCTGTAGGAAATAAGTAAATAAATCAAGGTAAATAGGTAAATAACATTCTATCTGGCTTTTATATACAAAGTACAGAGACAGCAAAAATGCGACGTGCATTCTTTCTTCGATGTGGAACCCTCATCATCATCTGAGTTCACCTCTGTTATGTAACGTCTTTATGTGAAAACAGCAGTGTCAGATCAGGGGGAGTGTGAACGTTACTGGGAGAATAAAACTAAATATATATATATAAAAAAAAGCTAACCTTTACAAGTACCATAAATTTACACCAGCTGGTACAGACTCAAATCAAATGTATGTTTTTATTCTAAAATAGTAAGAATAAGAGTAGCTCACTTAAAACGGAGGCATCCGGAGTCAAACCCGTGACCTTTTGATTACCAGTCATCAGTTCTTACAGCTGTGCCACCAAAGCGGTCATAATAAGTGCATGTCAATGTCGCACCCTAATGAGGGTTCTTTTTCTGCAGTTATATTCTTGAATAAAAGTACACTTGTTTTGTTATACTTGTACCTTTTGTGAAAGTGTTTATTTGATATTTGGACTTCAAGCTTCACACATTTTACACTTTATATCTACATTTTGTCAGCTATTACTAAAACATGAAAAACATTTCTGTTTTAACGATGTGTTTACATAGATTGTTGTAGACACGGAACACACATGAAATGCATGTGTTCCAAATAACGATATATTATTTACCCTATACAGCTCGAGGTATCCCACTCCCAGATAATCAAGGCTTGAGCTGGAAGAACATTTTGCCCTTTCTGCAGTGGAGGGGGGAATGTGATAGCAGACTGCTTGTTGCTTGTGCTGATCGACAAATTTACAACACGAAAGACACTAACATGGGCCAGAATTATTAGTTTTTTCGTAGGCTTTGGGTAATTCTAGTGTTAAATATGTGTTCACTTACAACTTTATAAATACTGCTAGTGGCAAAATAGCTCCTCATTTATTTAAATACACTGTTTCATGGAAGATATTGACGTCACTGTCTTTAAAAATAAAATGATTCCACTATATATGTAAAGACAATGTGCATCAATTCTGTGTCTGAAATTGTTACTAATTTCTGTACAATAGGTACTTCAGTAGTTTGGAGTGATAGCAGCATTACTTAAATAAGCCTACTACTCCCAGCTGCCCCTGTAGTATTACACCATTGAGCAGCTTCAGAGTGGCAAGTGTTGCTGGGAGAAAGGATAATAAAGCACTCTCTTTAAAAATACAATCATCTGTATTTATCCATTTCTACACTTCTCACTCCACCTATGGAATACAAAAACTCTTGGACTGCAGTTTCATTCTGGATTCATGTACTGATCCTGTGCCTGCTTCTTCATGCTATTTCATCTGTACACCTGGCATCTCAATTTATTTTCACCATCATCTGCACTTGTTCTACTGAATATGTATTTTAGGCTGTGTCATAAGTGTTGATTGTTTATCATTTAATGCCTAGTGTGTGGCTGGTTTCATCACCACCAGGGAACTGGGGAAGGTGTTTGTGTACACATTGCTTTTTAAATAATTGTGTTTTTTTGCCCTCTTTGTTTGTTTAATATATACTTTATTATTGATTCATTGAGCCTCTTTATAAGTGTTTCTGTGTTTGAGTGTGTGCACACCGGGCCACATCTGGGGGTGTTCCTGGGGTCCCCGCAATAACATAAACAAATCACCGACTTCAGACAGTGTGAATCTTAGCATCCTCGCAATTGCTACAAATTTCATATATAACGTCATAGGCTAAAATGCCACTACTTCTTTAAAATCGCCTTCCAATTAAGTCTTTTAGTCTGAGATTTGAATATCTTTATCTAATATCAATATCTTTATTTAAGTAATAGGCCATACATACTTCCTCAAAATAGATGTCAATGTATCCTTTATCCTTGTCGATACGTTTCACAAGTGGATTATATATAAGCTGTAGTTAAAAACAGGAAATGAAAAAGAATGAAAGTTATTTAAAAAATGTTACTATTGTAAATGATACAATGTGTGTTATTTCTAGAAACACAACTCAACATGAACTATAAACATTAATGCATGGAGTAAAGTCACAAACAAGTCACAAAGCAACTATCTTAGTGCCTGCAGTAAGCTGTACCACACTTACCATTGAAATGGATACCATATCCACATGATACCCTGAAAGCAGTTTGACATTTACAATGACCATATTAGTCCTGTCTCGATTTCCATTGTATCTGAACAAAACGAGAAGAAAGTATGACACAACCTATAAAGTACTTAAATATTGATATTAATGTGTTTTTTTCATTTTTGCAAGTGCATAATGAAATGATTGTTATAATAAACATGACAATGACCTTGATGGTTTACCTAGTTAATTAGTCATGTTACTGCTATTGCTGTTATGCCTCAAAGCCAACAGTATTTTTTTGTACTGCAGCCTTGTGCTGATAGTCTCAGTAAGGTAACAGATTTTTTTATCCCAAAGGGAAATTTGTTTGAAGCATGAAAACACAAAAAACACAGTGATCAAGAGAATAAGACAAAAGATGGTAATTATTCCTATCAGTACACACACCTGTATGATTTCTGCAAATAAGAATAATTACCTTTAACAGTAACTAGAATTCAAAAAGCATATAGCTCTGTAAATAAAAGAATGATTATGATTATCTGATGACCCATAGAAATTGCTAATATTCTTCCAAATTGATTTTGATTTTAGGGATATTTAAAATGTCTTGCGGAAAGTGTAAAGACTGTTTTGGGTAACATGGCCTGTGCTGGTGCAGCTTGGCTACATGCTCTTGTAGCCCTCGGGTAGCATCCTGAACCGAACACCGTTGATACTGAGATGAATCGAGTGAATGAGGACACATATGCAGCAAGGAATAAGTGCAAAAAATAAACAGTGCTTATATTTAAAACAATCAACAATCGAGTGCCCAACAGCAAAATGAAAGAATGAAATTCTTCTTTAAATAAATATTCCAATAAAATAATAGTGAATGTGGAGATTAAAATCCAATAAATATCCATAAAACAAGGTTAAAACTCCATAGCAGGATGCTGTCTGTTAACAATCATGAATCCTAGTGCCTCCTTTAAAACCAACGTCTTTCTGGCATATCCTGACAGATCTCGCAGCACAGAGAGACGCCAACCAACAGGCACAGACAACCTTCTGGTCATGCCTGTGCCCCCGCCACCAATCCCCTGGTGATAAACAAGGTGCCACCAAGCCTTCACTCCCTTTGACTCCTGCTGCCATCCCCGGCCTTGCTGTGGAGTCCTCTGGAGGATTCTGGTCGCTCCTGCTCCCTGGTTGCTCAGCAGGATGAACCTTCAGCCCCCTCTTGAGCGCCAGCCACACGCTCCTTCCGCGGGGCTCTACTCCAATCCGCCTACTTCCTCCCATTTTGCACTAGCTCGCTCTCACTCCTGCCCTTCTGTCCTTCCTTTAAACTTCAGGGCTCTTTTCAATTCCTTTCTGTTCATTTCTCATCTCACCAGCCCCTGCCCCGTCCATGCAGGCTTCTCTTATTCTAGCTGTTTAATTGGTTGCAGGTGTGAGAAGCCGTTTTCTCCGTGGTATCATTGAGGTGGCTGACTGTTTTGCCCATTTCTACACATGCATGTGGCACGGCCAGCCAGCTCCTCCATTAACTGCAGAGCGAAATACACTCACACACACCACCACCCAATTGATGCCTGCATCTTCTCGAGGTACAATTTTTAAAATTAGCCACCTCTGACTGAGCCACAGACCCACTATATCATAGGGCCTTTAGTTGGTCCCTGTGTCTGCAAAGTTAAAAATGTAAATATCTCCTTGACGTAAAATAGAGCTCATTAAATGTGCTTAATAACATCAAGGAGTTTGCCATTTTTCTACACTTTGTGATTTTAATATTCAGCATTTGCAGGTGCAGCAGAGCTATGAATAGTATGCAGTCTGAAAAGGTTGGGAGCATGTGTTTCTAGAGCGTTTCTGCACCCAACACACGATGAACTACCTGGGCTAGGACCCGAGTGCAGCGGGTGACACTTCAGCACCACACTGGACCAGCATGAGGTCTTTTACAGTGGCTGAAAAGCTGAGGGTAGAATATTAACACTCGGTGTATAATGTCCTTTTAGTCTTAACTTAATACTGTGGTCAACTCTTTCAATTGCAATGCCAGACTTCTGCCCACTAAACAGTTTTCTGCTCTTTCCATGTGAGAAAGGAATAGATGCCCCTAATGCTCCATTTTGACAACGGTAGGATTGTGTTAATTCAGTGAGTCCACAATGGACTGTGAACTGATCAGTGAATTGTAGTAGTAGGTTTATTGTTAACATTCACTGTGTGATGACCATGATGACAGAGCAGCAGCAGAGGTTTTAGTCAAAGTCTCTTGATATACTAATGTATCTGTGCCTCTAACTCCATATATGTTCTCCAGCTGAAAGTACAGCTGAGAGTACTGAATAAAAGGATAAGATTGTAGGTTCAAGATGTAAAAATAATGTCTCTTCAGGGGTTAATGTCCATGAAAGGTTGCAGAAAATAACTAGATAAGTAAGTTTTGGAATGTGGTAGGCATGCTAGTGGAGGTCGTCCAGCATGGTATACTGGAAGGAAATCCTAGGGTCATGCTAAAGGTCCACAGTCCATGTGAACATACTTGGTAACCTCTGCTTAACCCTGCTCAGTGTCTTTCCAAGGTGACTCTTGTTTGATTAATTGATACACAGAAACATAACTGGATCAATAAAGATCTAACTTACCTAACAACAATTTTAAGGAGTAACATATTTTTCGCATTACTGTTGCATTGTCCTTCAGCTACAACTGTGATGTTGAAAATTGAAAAGTCTGGCGGGGGTGGAACATTGTACTCAAGTGCCAGCTGAAAAATAAAAAAAAACAATTGTGCAGAGAAAAATTGTTTTTTCATAGAAATAAGAGCTTGTTTATAAAATGTTTGGATTGCAAAGAAGGTGTGTAAGATATTGAAAACACAGGTGCAGAACCAAAACCATTTATGATTGCTTAAGGAGAAGCACAGTGCCATGACATGACTCATGAGAACAACGTCTAATTCTGAACAAAAACACCTCGTGTTAGTATTTTACTTATTCTGTCTAGTTGGACAGTTATTACTATAAAAAATGCTGGCATCCTTTCGTTTGGAAAAAAGGAAACTTTCAAGAAGACTAAAATTGCTCAAATGTGCCTTGTTTTCCAGGGAAAATATGATTGACATCATTTCCATTTTGTAGGCTGTGAGGTGTTGCCATGTTGCGAGTTGATTATTGTGTTTCAATAATGTCTTCTGTGACTTTGGTGCTTTTGATTCTGGTTATCACATTATTGACGAGCAGTATTAGTCTGAATTATGAGTAAACATATTAGGGTTACCCTATTCTGCAGCAAAGGGAGTCAAGAGGACAATTCTCTATGAAGCAGGCAGCATCCTAAATTTTCAGGATTACACACAGATGTACTGTAGATAAGCATGTAAACAGTGATATGTTAAAAAAATTGTGTTTTTTCTGGGGGAAACAATTGTCTGCTGCAATTGGTGCAACATCATGCAAGCACAGGATCCGGTCATAAAGTGACACCTAGTGAAGATGCGGGGTTATTGTGCACAGCAGTAATCAACTCAAAAGAATTGAACAAATGTTGTATTCATAAACATTTATTCCTGTATGTGCTGAAGGGTAAATTTAATCTGCCCAGTTGAGGGTCACTGAATTAATGATAATCGCAGCAGCACTGGGTGTAAGGCTAAAAGCACACATGGTGCACAGTGTGGCAATCATTTCAAGACAAAAAAGAGTGTGCTGTGTGCAATCAAGTAACAAAAACATATTAATTAACTGTCTGCTTAGTTTGAATCCAATAATTTGCTAAACATATTTTGAAACAGTGTGATCTGGTTGCACAGTAGCCAGTGTTCACCTGGTGGCTCAGATTAGAGAAAGGGGATGGTTGTTATTTACTTTATGAATGGCTAACATTTTCTTAATTAAGAAGTCTCACTGACAACAATTTAAGAATCCATTAAGACAGATAATAATACTTAGTTCATCCATCCATCCATCCATTATCCAACCCGCTGTATCTTAACTACAGGGTCACAGGGGTCTGCTAGAGCCAATCCCAGCCAACACAGGGCACAAGGCAGGAAACAAACCCTGGGCAGGGTGCCAGCCCACTGCAGATACTTCAACATGTTCTATATACTGATCAAGCCAGAAATGGACAGGCACATGCAAATCCCATATGTTGCTCTGAGGTAGAGCTCTGCACTATGACTCTGCCCATTTCTTAAGACATCTGTGCTAAACATTAACCTGATTAAAACTAAAACTGTATTGTCACGCATGTGCATCAGAGGACTCCTTTGCAGGCTGAGTTAAGGTATGCAATAACCCACTGAGATGAGAGTGGGTGCTGACGCTAACCTTGTCCCCTCTGTCTTCTTCCCTCACAGTGCTGAGAAACTGCCCAATGAGGGTACCTAGCCTTGCCCATTCTGGTCTGATCGCCATAAAAGATGTGGGATGGAGCATCAGTTCGATTAAAAAAAAACTTTATTTCATTAGAAAACCTGGATCAAGGGTTGGTGCTAAACCACACATTTTTCTTTCCTTTTTTCGTTCATTTCAATTTGTCTGGCGATGACCAAAGGGGTGTGGGTGTGTGTGTGCGTGTGCCCTGCGGTGGGCTGGTGCCCTGCCCAGGGTTTGTTCCTGCCTTGCGCCCTGTGCTGGCTGGGATTGGCTCCAGCAAACTCCCTGTGACCCTGTGTTAGGATATAGCGGGTTGGACAATGACTGACTGACTGACTGACTGAAGAAAGGGGATCCATGGGTTGGTGTCCAAAAAATGCCACCAGACTATAGTATACTTATAATTTTTTTGAATTCTTGCTACTTGATTGCAGGTTATGTACTTTAATCTGTCATTCAATAGCTGTCACTAGAAGACCATGATTGCACAACAACACCAGCATATTTTGTTTCTAGTTTCAATGAGCTGCTTCATCCAGGATGTGGCATTGATATCCTATAAAAAGGCTCCCAAAACACTCTTTTTTGCAGCATTTTAAGACTTGACTTCAATCAAGTAAGAGTATGGCTGAAAATGCCTGTAAACTGCTGCACGCAAAAGTTTCCTAATCCATTTGCTGCTAGGTTTGAATAGTGTCATTGAAAACAATGCTAAACAACTTTTCGAGCGGTTCAGGTCAAATGCTAAAATGCTAGAAAAATACTAAAGTGTGAATAGGCTCTCTTGACATTTTATTGAGGGCAATATTCTAACAAATCAGCTTAGTCAAAATTTATACATCAGTGTTACATATTAACTTTCAGCATTTGCATACCGTTAAAAGTTTTCAGAAAGCAAAATACATTACATTTTTAAATAAATCTTCTTCTTTTTGCAGCTGCTCCCGTTAGGGGTCGCCACAGTGGATCGTCTTCTTCCATATCTTTCTGTCCTCTACATTTTGTTCTGTTACAAACATCACCTGCATGTCCTCTCTCACCACATCCATAAACCTTCTCTTAGGCCTTCTTCTTTTCCTCTTGCCTGGCAGTTCTATCCTTAGCATCCTTCTCCCAATATACTCAGCATCTCTCCTCTGCACATGTCCAAACCAACGCAATCTTGCCTCTCTGACTTTGTCTCCCATGTACTCATTTCTAATCCTATCTATCCTCATCACACCCAATGCAAATCTTAGCATCTTTAACTCTGCCACCTCCAACTCTGTCTCCTGCTTTCTGGTCACTGCCACCGTCTCCAACCCATATGACATAGCTGGTCTCACTACCATTCTGTGGACCTTCCCTTTCACTCTTGTTGATATCTGTCTCTCAGAAATCACTCTTGACACTCTTCTCCTCCCATTTCACCCTGCCTGCACTCTCTTTTTCACCTCTCTTCCACAATCCCCATTACTCTGTACTGTAGATCCCAAGTATTTAAACTCATCCACCTTCATCACCTCTACTCCTTGCATCCTCACCATTCCACTGACCTCCCTCTAATTTACACACATGTATTCTGTCTTTTTCCTACCGACCTTCATTCCTCTCCTCTCTAGAGCATATCTCCACCTCTCCAGGGTCTCCTCAACTTGCTCCCTATATTCGCTACAGATCAGAATGTCATCAGCAAACATCATAGTCCACGGGAACTCCTGTCTAATCTCGTCTGTCAACCTGTCCATCACCATTGCAAATAAGAAAGGGCTCAGAGCCGATCCCTGATGTAATCCGACCTCCACCTTGAATGCATCCGTCACTCCTACTGCAGACCTCACAACGGTCACACTTCCCTCGTGCATATCCTGTACAACTCTTACATACTTCTCTGCCATTCCCAACTTCCTCATATAATACCACAACTCCTCTCGAGGCACCCTGTCATATGCTTTCTCCAGGTCCACAAAGACACAATGCAACTTCTTCTGGCCTTCTTTATACTTTTCCATCAACACCCTCAGAGCAAACATTGCATCTATGGTGCTCTTTCTTTCTTCTTAACCTAGTTTCCACTACTCTTTCCAATAACTTCATGCTTTGGCTCATCAATTTTATCCCCCTATAGTTACTACAGTCCTGCACATCCCCCTTACTCTTAAATATCGGCTCCACTCCTCAGGCATCCTCTCACTTTCCAAGATTCCATTAAGAATTAAGAATTCTTAATTAATTAATTAAGATTACATTTTTAAATAGATACATGTATTAAATGAATAATAATAAAAGTTTTGTTTGAACTTATTGCTTGAAAACATAAAACTATACTTTATACAGTAATACTAACATTTTAGGTTTTAATTTGGGTTTCTCTTTCAGAAAGTGCAAAAGTTCACTTTGCAAAAATAACAAAAGAAAAGCCATTTGATGTGTAAGAGATTAAAGACACTGACCTGCACAAAAGAACACACATCACCCTCTGCCTGAACGCTGTATGTCCCAGGAATTTCTGGCAGAGACCGCTCTTGATAGAGCAGTCGATTGCTTTGGTCCAGATGGAACTGTGCCTGAAATCCTTGTGCAGAGCTAATGGTTACTGTGCTGGAACCATCAGGTTTGTAAGTTCGAGCAGCATAAAGAGCCAGAGCCTGCAGCGCTACAACTGTGTCCTGCAGAAGAAAAAATCAATATGAATGTGGATATTGGCCATACTCTTGGAATGGATGGTTAAGTTCAATAAGAGCTCTGAAAAGCATATCATTTTAAAACTTGCTCCATTTATACAGCCAATAATAACCTTAATTTAATTTAGTGACCCTACTCGTCTGTTTCACGTGAAAAAACAGATCTGAATATTAAAGGCTCTGTTGATTTTATCTAACACCAGCTTGGCGTTAAAAGTGAGCATTGTTTGTTTACAGCATATATTGACCTCTTCTGTGTAGTTGACAAAGTAGAAGGCATACATACAGTGGATTCAGAAAGTATGCAGAACCCTTCACATTATGCACACTTTATTGAATATAAAAGTTTAAATATATACATTTCACATTTTTCTCTCATCAATCTACACTCAAAAACCCATAATGATAAAAACATATTTTCAGAAAGGCTTGCAAATTTATGGAAAATCAAATGCTGAAATTAAAATACATTTTAATTAAATAAATACAATATGCACAAAGTGAAGTTTATCCCAACATGACCAAAACTCTGGCCCTGATATTTATTTAAAGTTATAGAAAATGCTAAAACTATTGGAAACAGTCATCAATGCAAGATGAATGGTAATGTACTTGCTGAAGTATCACCAGTATTTAACTTAATACACAAAAGTAATCCGACTTCTCTTGCATGAATACTAGTAATGATTTTGTTGGCTCTTGAATGTTTATGCAGTTTTACAATTTGCAAGCATGTGCCATTATATAGGCTTTATTTGTTGACTTCTAACACACAACTAAACTAATACTGTTCTTAGCGGAGCGGATGTATATAAGGTTTGTGAAGTTGGTTGTATTGACATGACAGCATCACAGTTGTACTCTCAACGAAAAAAATGATATATAGATCTATATTATTATATGATGTACGGTTTTGAATAAAAATTAGTATTGCATGAAAATGTCATATGAAAACGTTGCACAATATAGCTAGTCTTTATATATATAGTCTCTCTGTCTCTCTCTCTCTGTATATATATATATATAAAATATAACGTCTGTCTGTCCACTTTTCACGAGAGAACTACTTAACAGATTTAGATTGGGTTTTTTTCTAAAATTTGCTTGAGCACTCCGGCTGATTTTTTGACTTCTGTCATCCTGCTAATTATCATACTTCACTTGCAGGAGCAATTTATTCGTGCTAATGTGAGGTAGAGGCTGCGGGCCGAGGGGAGGAGGAAGCGTGACGTCAGGAGTGAAGAGCCGGGACAGGCCATCCTCACTTATGTGCCAGCCTCCGTTTGAATCGGTCTACCTGTGTACCTTGCCTCTGCTTAGCTAGTGATACCTGTTTGTTTATTGATTTTTAAAGTTTGTTCTGTTTCACTACTACGCGGGCGGTGCCACAGCGGACAGCTAGTAGTAGATATATATAGTGACATACAAGCTTAATATTGTGCTTTCAGTAGTTAGATAGTTGCAAGATCTCCTACTACCCTAATGCACAACCTTCCTGTCTCATGGTAATTAAAGTCTTTAAAAGTGTCGGTCTCGCTAATGCAATTAGACTTTCCCCAGCTGCGGTGCTTCTGTTTTTCAGATCCATCTCAATGCTAGGGGTCCCTTCCTTCTCCAGGAACACAGCTTTCAGGAGAAGCCTTTGAATTGTATTAATTTCAAGACAGAAAAGAGGTTGTATTGGATTTATTAGTTGCGCTTTTCCCAACTCAAAGGCTCAAATGCTTGTTTCTAAAACTCTAAGACTAAAGTGAAAAATAATGGTGCGGACAAGCTTCATCAGCCTCGGGATAAGTCACAGCATGAGCTAGCATTCCATAATACAAATAAGTAGCAGGCATGCTGAAGTTGCACATTGAATTCTAAATTATGCAGGAAAAATAAGCAGTCTTTGTAATGACAAGGAGCTACATAAAAGAGCAATGTAAAGAACAAGAATTCACTGGCACTTGATGTTGGTGAACACTGTACTGGCTCAGTGCTACATTGATGTACGAAGTGGTACAAGATCTAACAATCTGACTTAGCAAAATGACAAGGACTGCAGAGACCCAAAATTTACTTGCTGCGCTCTCCTGAGGAACTGGGGAGTCTCACAGCTGAGATCTGGAATGCCATTTGCATCAGTACAGGAAGGAAGACAGTGGAGAGACTGCTGCCTCTTTGGCTGTACCACCATCTGTCCATGTGCCAAGTTCCATTGGCATGGTTGTAGCTTCAGGCTCATGGAGGTAGCTCAGGTTGTCATAGACCCTAGGTGAGCAGTATGTGAGGCAGGTCATGAGACTGTGCAGGGAAAAGACAAGGCAGATAGTAGAGTTGCTACAGAGCAGCATTTGAGGGAGATTCTCAAAGCTGTGATAAACACCTCGAAAGCTGTTTCATTAAAGAATGACACAGCTCCATGACAAGGATAAATCTGATTCATGTGCAGTTCCATGACAAGGAATTTCACCTGATCACATATCACTACATAGAAAGACAGCATTAAATATCTCAGCTGCATGGCACGGCAGCCCAGATCTCAACATACCTTATTTGGAATCAGACAATGCACCTTTCAAAATCTCTACTGTGCCACCTGACAACAAAGTTCTCAACACCAGCACTGATGTGTCTTGGTCACCAGCTGCACAGCTGCTGCAGAAATGAGGACCACCTCACCATTTTGAAGACTTTGTGAACCATTCCAAGGAATTTGAAGTGATCACTGGTGACAGAGACTTTGAAGGTAGGGATATGTAATGGTGCTGACAAGTGTCCTCAGCCTTGAGTTATCATTCTATCACACAAATGAGCAGCTTTAGTGCCTACTGCAGGGGAACCAATAAAAACAGCACGCATGCCAAAATTGCACATAGAATTTCGACTACTATATCAAAAACAAGCAGTCCTTCTAAGGACAGACTAATGGTTATTAAAACTTAATGCTTTTTTTTAGTTTATCAAATGAAACTTGTAATATTTACTTGAGTGTTTTGTTTAGATAAGATGTAGCTTTTAAGTGAGTACACTATGTGACCAAGACTATAGAAAATTACTTAACCAAGTATGTAACATTTAGCTGATAGACAAGCAAAGACAATATACTGCTGGGAAAACCAGGGAATGGGTGGGGGTCAGATGCAAAAGGATAAGCTGAATGATGATAAGTGTTTGCAGAGCTCATGAGGAAGGTAAAAGTGGCCAAGTATGAGACCACTTTTAAAAAGGGGTCCATTAGATGTGTTCTTCTTTCAAACCATCGGCTAAACAAATTGACAAGGATATGAAATGTATTTTTGCACAGTGTTCAATTCTAGGATACAATTATACTTGCTAATACAGAGAATTGTGGGAAATATGCAAATGCAAGTCAAAGGTTAAGAAGACGTATGTTTAAGCTCAGGTAAACTAACCAATGTGTATATGCTCTCAAGAAGATGTAAAATAGGGCCTTTGGGGGACTTTGTTATTTAACTTATACCTCATAATTAGTTTAAAATAACTTCAGATTGATAGAAGAGCAAGACTATCAATGGTAAAATCTCAACTGTTCGATTTTAAGTAATGTCACTAGCTTGTAACAGGATCGGCCTGTACTTCATCTGATAACAAAGCTGTAAATAAGATTTAAATTGACATCTTTACAAAGGCCCCTCTACAGACTTCTTGAGCCAGAAATAGACTCAAGAAAGAACAAAGCCCTATAATTCAAGGAATGACAATTATGATAGACAAAATAATTTGCCTGTGGGAAAGCACTAATTTTGAAACTGGAAATTACTTTATTCCAATTATGAGAGGTTACATCTTCCCTTATAAACCAGTTGCACTCATTCTAGGGCTGGGCGATTTGGCCTAAAATCAAAATCTCGATTAATTGAACATTTTAACTCGATTACGATTAATGAACGATTATTTATTTATTTATTTTTTTGCTCTCATAGTTCACTGACAAGTTTTGTACAGTAAATATGCTCACATATTACAAGTGAGAGATTTTTGAATGAAGGGTGCATTACTTGATTTTAAAATAATTGATGGAAACACACTATCTACTATCTGTGATTATTTATTGAACATCAGTGTTGAACAACTGAAATTAAAGCACACATTGCCTAAAACAAACAGTCACTTTGTTCTTATAAAAAAAGTAAAAATAAATAACTTGCACTTTTGGAAACAAAATAAATTATTTTCAATGTTTTTCTTATTAAAAGTAGAAAATAAGCAGTATCCCTTCTAAATAAAATAACTCTTATATATCCTGTAAATAATATTTTAAGCAGTGCATTTCTTGCATCTTCTGTAAACAAATATTTTAATGTTGTAATTAAAATAGAATTTTCTAAACACTGTTGCATGAGGTGATCTTAGCGATCTTGTCATGTCACTATATGAACATGAATTTACTCTAAGTTCTTACTAAGAAACATGAGCATGTTAACCTTTTCAGGTTTCAGGCAGGACCTGAGGCACGTAACAATGTTTCCGCCCGAACTGAAAACCCACTCTGATGGGGAGCTAGTAGCTGGTATGCAGAGATAGTTTTTTGCCATCTTACTTAGAGTGGGAAAGTGTACATGATGCTTGCTCCACCAGTCCAGTGGATTTGCCTCACTATCCAGCAAGGGGGACACCAAATAGCTGCTCATCTCTGCTTCTAGCGATTGCTGAAGTGACAGAGTGGGTGTAGCTGAACTTGCTGAAGGTGTTGCATCACTCCCTTTAAAAAAGCTTCCTAATGACCTCTTTTGCTTTTATGCTATTATATTTAATTAAGCTGATGTGTACTTACCAATTGCAAGGTGTAGGCGGTGTCCAAAACACTGCTGCCGTAACCATCCATTAAGCGCAGCAGCTATGACAACATTAGCACCATTATCTTCCGCGAAGTCCCATTCAGAAAGCATATCTTTCAGACCTTGCGCAATCATATCTGCCGTGTGATCGGCTGGAAAATATGCCGTCTCAAGGCATCTCTGGCGCAGCTTCCAATCGTCGTCAATGTAGTGCAAGGTAAGGTTCAAGAATGGGTCCATCGTCCTACCTGACCAGAGATCAGATGTGGCTGCAAAGTGTTGAACATTTTTCAGTTCAGCAGCAACATTTTTACAACATGTCTTGTACATGTCTGGCAGCGCAGTTTTAGAAAAATGTGATCGCGATGGCACAGTGTATCTTCTGTCGAGAGTTTTAACGAGGTGTTTAAACCCGCTTCGCTCCACTGTAGCCAAGGGAGTCATATCCTTTGCGATGTAATAACAAATAGCATTAGTTATTTCTTTCCATCTTCTTGAACTCTTCTCATACTGTGTGGCATTTGTGAACGCTTGTGTTATCGACATCTGCTTTGCGGAGGCACTTGTTGCTGGGCGCTTGTCAGTCTCTTTTTGGTTTTTTTGAGCCATGCACTGTTCATATTCAGTAACATGATTGTGCTTCAAGTGTTGAAACAAATTGGTGGTGTTACCTTTGGGCGTCGAAACTGTTTTTCTACAGTGTCTACATCTGACTTCATTTTGTTCGATGTCATCCTTACTGAAGCCAAAATGTGTCCAAATGACGGAGACTGCGTTTTCTTTGGTACAAGCTGCTCTTGTTGCTCAGTTGAGTCAGTGTTTAAGCTCTCCATGCTCGACATGTCGGCGGAATAACGTAACGGAGCAGGGTCACGTGACTCCACACGCGGTAGTGTTTTTAAAGGGAAAGTAATCGAAATAATCGACCTCGAAAAATTTGATCGATTATAGGTTCTGAATGTTGATTTCGATTACTTTTCGATTAATTGCCCAGCCCTAACTCATTCCATCAGAATATTCTCTCAGAGACTCTCTCTAGGGATACTTTGGGTAATTCTGAAGGCAATCTGAGGAAAATCTAGGTGAGCATTCTGCTCTCACATTCTCCTCTGAAACTAGCTCTATGAAACTAAAATACAGATGAGCTTCTCCCCATTTGGGGAGCTGAAAACCAACAATCTCTTCACTTCCGGACCTGAAAGCTGAAACTCAGTCTGCCAAGCTAAAGCTATGCGGCAGCAGTCTGCAAAGTCTGAGAAGCAGGCATTACTTCAAGAATGGAGCATCAGCATCTAAACTTGTGCCACAAAGAGTAATGCCTTTGACTCCGAAGTTGCAGATGACACAGAAAAGGGTCTAACTGAGGGAAGCATGGCACATGCAAAGAGAAAGTGTGCACTCCAATGGAAGAAGAATCCTCAACTTGAACATGGAGCAGCAACAGCTCCATACAACATTGGATATCATCATTAAAGACTTGGTATTGTAGAACTATTTATCTGTGCCAAGATACATTAGAACTCTATATCAGCAGTAAACAGCCAACCTCTCTATGGTATATGTTTATCTGTCTAATCTGTCTGCATCTTGTCTTATATATCAACATATCAAAATATATATATATATATATATATATATATATATATATATATATATATATATATATATATATATCCATCCATCCATCCATTTTCCAACCCGCTGAATCCAAACACAGGGTCACGGGGGTCTGCTGGAGCCAATCCCAGCCAACACAGGGCACAAGGCAGGGACCAATCCCGGGCAGGGTGCCAACCCACCGCATATATATATATATATATATATATATATATATATATATATATATATATTGTAT